>NW_022610178.1:0-38486 GCF_000309985.2 Brassica rapa
GAACAGCCACAGACGTCCTGTGTGTGCTGGCGGACACCCACAAACGTTATGTGTGTACTGAACAGACAGCCCACGTGGGCCAAAATCAGCCAAACAGTCCACGGGAAGGGCCAGCGTGCTGAGTCCAAGGACCAGAATGCTGATATGTCTACTGATGGACAGCCACGGACGTCCTGTATGTGCAGACGGACACACACGGACACACACTGACACACACAAACAGCCATGGATGTCTTGTGTGTGCTGACAGATAGACACTCACAGCCACGGACGTCCTGTGTTTGCTGGCGGACACCCACATACATCCTGTGAGTACTGAACAAACAGCCCACGTGGGCCGAAATAACCCAAACAGTCCACGGAAAAGGCCAGCGTGCTGAGTCCAAGGACCAGCGTGCTGATATGTGTACTGATGGAGAGCCACGGATGTCCTGTGTGTGCTGACGGACACACACAGACACACACGGACGTCGTGTGTGCTGACGGACACAAACAAACGTCCTAGGTGTGCTGACGGACAACCACATACGTCCTGTGTGTGCTGCCGGACACCCATGAATACACACGGACAGACACGGACGTCCTGTGTGTGCTGACAGATAGCCACGGACGTCCTGTGTGTGCTGGTGGACACCCACGGACGTCTTGTGTGTACTGAACAGACAGCCCATGTGGGCTAAAATCACCCAAACAGTCAACGGGAAGGGCCAGCATGCTGAGTCCAAGGACCAACATGCTGATAAGTGTACTGATGGACAGCCACGGACGTCATGTGTGTGACACAGACAGACACACACGGACAGCCACGGACGTCCTGTGTGTGCTGACGGACAGCCACATACTGGCACGGACAGGCACGAATGTCCTATGTCTTCTGGTGGACACCCACGGATGTCTTGTGTGTACTGAATAGACAGCCCACGTAGGCCAAAATCATCCAAACAGTCCACGGGAAGGGCCAGCATGCTGAGTCCAAGGACCAACGTCCTGATATGTGTACTAATGGACAGCCAAGGACGTGCTGTGTGTGCTGATGGACACACACAGACACACACGGACAGCCACGGACGTCCTGTGTGTGCTGACGGACACACACGGACATCATGTGTGTGCTGACGGATACACACAGACACACACGGACAGCCACGGATGTCCTGTGTGTGCTGACAGACAGCCATGGATAGCCACGGATGTCCTGTGTGTGCTGGCGGACACCCATAGACGTCCTGTGTGTACTGAACATCAGCCCATCTGGGCCAATCACCCAAACAGTCCACGGGAAGGGCCAGCGTGCTGAGTCCAAAGACCAACGTGCTGATATGTGTACTGATGGACAGCCACAGCCGTCCTATGTGTGCTGACGGATACACACAGATACACACGGACAGCCACAGACGTCCTGTGTGTGCTGGCAGACACCCACGGACGTCCTGTGTGTACTGACCAGACAGCCCACGTAGGCCAAAATCACCCGAACTGTCTACGGGAAGGGTCAGCGTGCTGAGTCCAAGGACCAACGTGCTGATATGTGTATTGATGGACAGCCACGGACATCCTCTGTGTGCTGAAGGATACACACAGACAGACACGGACAGCCACAGACGTCATGTGTGTGCTGACGGACAGCCACGGACAGCCACGGACGTCCTGTGTGTGCTGGCGGACACCCACAGACGTCCTTTGTGTACTGAACAGACAGCCCACGTGGGCCAAAATCAGCCAAACAGTGCACGGGAGGGGCCAGCGTGCTGAGTCCAAAGACCAACGTGCTGATATGTGTACTGATGGACAGCCACAGACGTCCTGTGTGTGCTGACGGAAACACACTGATACACACGGACAGCCACGGACTTCTTGTCTGTGTTGGCGGACACCCACGGACGTCCTGTGTGTACTGAACAGACAGCCCACGCAGGCCAAAATCACCCGAACAGTCCACAAGAAGGGTCATCATGCTGAGTCCAAGGACCAACGTGCTGATATGTGTACTGATGGACAGCCACAGACGTCCTGTGTGTACTGAACAGACAGCCCATGTAGGCCAAAATCACCCGAACAGTCCAAGGGAAGGGTCAGAGTGCTGAGTCCAAGGACCAACGTGCTGATATGTGTACTGATGGACAACCACGGACGTCCTCTGTGTGTTGAAGGACACACACGGACAGCCACAGACGTCATGTGTGTGCTGACGGACACCCACGGACGTCCTGTGTGTACTGAACAGACAGCCCACGTGGGCCAAAATCACCCGAACAGTCCACGGGAAGGGCCAGCGTGCTGAGTCCAAGGACCAGCGTGCTGATATGTGTACTGATGGACAGCCACAGACGTCCTGTGTATGCTGACGGACACACACGGACACACACGGACAGCCACAGACGTCATGTGTGTGCTGACGGACAGCCACAGACAGCCATGGACATCCTGTGTCTGCTGGCGGACACCCACGGACGTCCTGTGTGTACAGAACAGACAGCCCACGTGGGCCAAAATCACCCAAACAGTCCACGGGAAGGGTAAGCATGCTGAGTCCAAGGACTAGCGTGCTGATATGTGTACTGATGGACAGCCACAGACGTCCTGTGTGTACTGAACAGACAGCCCACGTGGGCCAAAATCACCCAAACAGTCCACGGGAAGGGTAAGCCTGCTGAGTCCAAGGACCAGCGTGCTGATATGTGTACTGATGGACAGCCTTAAACGTCCTCTGTGTGCTGACGGACACACACGAACACACACGGACGTCTTGTCTATGCTGACAGACACACACGGACGTCCTGTGTGTGCTGATGGACACACACAGACGTCCTGTGTGTGCTGACGGACAGCCCCGGACGTCCTGTGTGTTTTGGCGGACACCCACAGACACACACGGACAGCCACAGACATCCTGTGTGTGCTGGCGGACAGCCACGGACGTCCTGTGTGTGCTGGCGGACAGCCACAGACGTCATGTGTGTACTTAACAGACAGCCCACTTGGGCCAAAATCACCCAAAGTGTCATGTCCCCGGTCCGAGATAGGATCGTTGGGACGAGCCATGGTGCGGGGAGACGCACCAGTCAGGTCATTAGACCAGTAGACAAGCGTATCATGGCTTAGACATAGGGTTAAGGGCATCGAAGTGTTGAGACTTAACCAGGGTGAAGAAAGAATGGGTTTAATAGAGCTGGAAGAGTGATGTGGGAGCTGGACGGGACAGCGGCCGAGCTTGGGCAGATCAGGGAAGCTCAATGGGGGCTCAGTTAGTATGCATCAGCTCATGGAGCTAGAAGGACTAGCTCACTCAGCTGGGACCAGCTAGCAGTCAGCTCAACTCAGCTGGGCCGAGTGCTCATGTCCGGGACGGTTGGGGCAGTTACAAGGACGGCTATGGTGGTTTGGTTAGATGGTGCGGCCACGGTATGGACGGTCAGTTAAAGGGCTTAGCCTTGGCTTCAGGGTAGAGAACCGACAGGGACAGGAGCAGTTGGAGGCAGTTGAGGACCGGTTGGGGGCAGTTATTGCCGAACGGTTGCAAGGGAGAGAGAGACATCTTTTCGGTTACAACTCCCACCCCTTCGGGCCCATGTCAGTTCCGACTCCCTCTCTCTATAAATACAGAGCCCTGGATCCAGAATTTGACACAAAATTCTTAAGGGCAACCTCTGCCAAAATCGTGAGAGACAAACCCCAAAAAGAGAAGAGAGAACCGGCGATCCAAGGAGAAAACTGGTGAGAGGCTTGGCTGATCCAGGAGAAACCGGATCGTGTGAAGCAAGGCCTGAGGAGATGGATTGATAGACTGCGGTCCACGGATCAGTACATGGAGCCGAACCAGCATGGAGATCAGAACGTTCTGAAGATTTCAACTGAGGTTCATGTTTTTCACCATACTGACCAGACTGACCGGACACTGTACTGGACTGTCCCACATGCATCCGGATGGGAGCTTTGGCTGGAACCATGGCCAGATGATCGATTTCACTGTACTGGACTTTGTCTTCACCATCCTGTTTTCCATTTGATGAAGAACAGTCGAGACGGAATCGCATTCGGACACACGAATCCTGAGTTAGGTCATTGCTATACATTTCTGGACAGTACCGCATGTACCGCCCGGATGTCCGTATTGGAGCTCCAACATTATCCACGACCTGATGATGGAATTCACCGAACTGAAGCTTGGCTTTACCGCACTGTTTGTTATTCTAAGACCAACAATCGAGCCAGAATCCGAAACGGACGTACCAATTCTTCTCCAGTCCATCGCAACTCAATTCTGTACAGTACCGCACGTACTGCCCGTACGACCAGTTTGAGGCTTCATCAATACCCATGTCCAGACGATCGAATTCACCAAACTGGAGCTCGTATTTCCCGTACTGATTGGCATTTTAAGAGCAACGGTCAAGACAGATTTGGTTTTGGAAGAGTGGAACTCAAGATAGGCCGTGACACTTCAAAACTGGCTACTTTGGACTGTCCTGCTTGTGTACTGGCCCAGTCCGTAGGACATGCTTCAGGACACAATGAACCTGGACGGAATTTGAAGGGTTTTTCACCAGTTAAAGTGTGATTTCGTGCCTTGACCAGATCTGGTCAATTTTATCATTTTCTATGTTTAGATTTCCCACAATTTTCTTTAAGTCCTTTGACTAGAACTTCTATATAATGTAACCATCAGATCTGAATAAGATAAATTCGTTTTGCTTTCATTCTTTTGAATTTTTACTCTCTTTGTTCTTTGTTTAGAACACTTCTTAGTTTCTTGGTGAGGTTATCTCCAAGTTTTGATCCTTCTTTTGTTGGACCGGTGCGTCACATCCGACAACGATCGAAGTCTGGTAGTATCTTTGGGCTATTCCGCAACCCTTAGTGTCACCCCTCGATCCATCAGTTCTCAATCCTCTCGGATCTGAGTTCATATCAACCTTACCGAAAGAGTCATCCTTATTTTGGTTCTATCAAGTGGTATCAGAGCCACTCTTCCGGTATTGTCTTTTTCATTCATCTTTCCCATCTTCTGTTTTCTTATAAACACTTCTTCTACCTTTCTTAAATCTGGGCCCCTCATTACCATCCATATAAAAAAAAAGATTTACGATTTGATTCAAAAAAGAAAAAAAAAATATAGAAAAAGTTCAAAGTTTCTTTTGTGGATTGGTGGTGGAAGAGAAAGCCTGCTGGCTGAGGAGAAATCCAGCCTTTGAGGTGGTTAAAACGGATTTCAAAAATTAAAAAAAAAAAAATCTCTTATCTTTCTATCTTCAGAAATTCCCTTGTTTGCTTGGATTTGCCCATTGAGATTCTTTGATTTGTTCTCTTAGAACATTGAGTAGAAACTTGTGTGTGATCACCTAAATCTGAGAGAAACACTTGAGTGGGTGAGGATAAACACTTGAGTGTGTGAGGATTTATCTAACCTTTGTGTTGAGTAATTATTTCAGGAATAAGATGTTTGGTCTTCACCGGAGAAATACCAAGGAGAAAGCCTCACGACCATCAGCCTCTCAATCTTCATTTAAATCTTCTTTGAATTATTTTGATGAGTGTGTTAGTGTGCAGGAAAAACCAAACAGGTGGAGCAATGAGCATGTCAATACATCCAAAGGTGAATCTGATCCAAGAAGGCGATTGCTTCAGTTTGATGTCCAACAATTTTGTGATAACTTTGTGAAGGGTGTGGACAAAGCCCTCAAGGACGTCAGCAAGAGCCAAAAGAAGAGCACATCCACACGTGCCCCAGTAGCTGAGCCATCCTTTTCCATCAGTAAGAAAACCCAAGGTGAATCTGAAAATTGTTTTGAAGAATTTAAAGATTTTTCAGATTCTTCACCCATATTTGATGAAGCTGATGAAGAACCAATTGAAAGTTTGATGTCTTGTGAAGAAAGTTGTGATCTTCCTTATCTTGAATCTGAGTTTATAAATGATAATGAACAGGTTAATGTAGAACTAACTGTTTTGCAACCGGAGCATCCGAGTAGCCTTGTTTTGTCTCAACAGGTTTTTGAGGAAGAGCCACTGGATATTCCACATCAGTGCCCATGTCTTGACACTTGGATATCTTTGGATGAAGTCCCAGAACCTATCTTTGATGTGGAGGACGAACCTGATCCAGTCTTTGATGAAGAAGCAACAAGCATCATATCTACCTTTATGGAGAGCCATCTTTGCTTTGATTCCGGCACAACTATTGTTCCTTCGTCTCCTGCCCCTTTGCTTCCTGATCTTCAAGAGCACTGTGAGAAATCTGAATTAGTTATTTCTCTGTCTGACATGTTTGATAAGATCAGTTCTCTTGATGTGATTCGTTTTGGTCTTGATAAGATAAAAGAAAATTGTTTTTCAAAATCTGTTTTTGGAAACATGATTAATTCTTTTAAAATCTTTGAACCTGATAAATTTCTTGATCAGCAACGTTTTCAAACTGACCTTGGCATCAGTTCTGAAATTATTTTGAGCTTTGATCAGTCCCTGGAACAAATCAAAGTTTTTGATCATTTTGAAAAGTATCTTGAGCTTGATTTGAAACAAACTGATTTTTGTGCTACAAAATCTTTTGATTCGTTTGTTTTGAAAGAAAATAGCTTTGATCTGAACTCTTCTAGGCATAGACTGATCACTGATGATTTGTTTGCATCTTCTCTGGACTTGGACGATTTCTTAATTAAAAAAATGCAGGAACAGAATTCACTTGAAACTGAAACTGGTTTTTCTGAACTTGATTTTTGTGATTCTGTTTTGCAGCCTGATCTCTTGAGTTTTGAAACTGATAAGACTTGGCATTTTCTGAGATCATTTCGTGATAATGGTGTTGTCTTGAGTTCTGATGAAATTTTGGTTTACAACACATTCTTTGAGAAATGCCTTGAACTTTTGATAAATGATTCTCAAACTGAACTTAAGCTTGTGTGTTCAGATGTTGGGAAGGATATGCCCATCTTGAAAATGAATATTGTTGTTGCATATCTTGATAAAATTCTTGTCTGTAATATATAATTTGATGAGCACCTTGAAAGGCTGAAAAATGTGCAATTTGTTCTTGGAAAAGATATCTTGATTTGTGATTTGAACAAATATTTATCTTGCACATTTGATCCTGGTCTTTTAGTGTTTATTTTGAGTATACAGGAAAGACAGGTTCAGCCTCTAAGAATTGAAAGCATTGACCGTGCCCAACAGCCTGAGTTTTGGAGAAGCTTTGTTGAAACCGGCTACCTTGATGCCAGCGACAGAGGTTCAGTCCAAGAACGATATCGCAACAGTACGAAGGTCTTTTGTCTTGAATCCAATTTTAAAAGAAATCCAACTCATCAAGGATTCACTGAGGCTTGGAATCGCATGAAAATCGTCACGGATGAAGAAGTTATGAATTTACCAAACCGGAGGTTCTTCAGTCCATCTATCCGCGAGTACCAGATTTCTAAAGGAGATTCATGCCCCATAAAGAATCGGCCTGAGCCAAAACCGATCCTCCTTGAACCAAAGGTGTTTCCTCAGTCATTCTCCTGTCTAAACCAAAAGCACTTTAAGGATCATGAGTTGATTGCCTCTACTCTTCATGAAAATGTTTTGAAACCGAGAATTTCAAAAAGAAAACATATTCTTACTTGGTTGAAAAACGTTTTGCTCAAACCTTTTCATGAATTGATTTCATTGAGCTGTGCTTTGAAAGAGATTTGGTGTAGGAAAAAGCATGAACTAAAATTTCTTAGGCCAAAGAATTCTTTTGATTTCGTTCATGATGATAATTTTTCAAATTTGGCATTGTCTCTTTCTTTTCCTGACCGTTTATCAGCTTGGCCTAATTTTAAAATTGATAAACCAATTTTTGGTGATCAGCTTACTTGTTTGATGCTTGCCCACGTGCTTGATGATTATCCTAAGGGCTTGGATCCTGATCTTGATGTCCTAAAGATAGAGAAACCCTTTGATTATTTCTTTGGCAGATTTGATGTGGTTTCTCTAGTTGCTTTGAATAAACATGATAAGCATGATCAGTTTCTAAGGAGAGCAAGCACCAATGGACGCCAAAGTACTTGGAATTCCTTGATAAAAATGACTTCAAAACTCCAAGGAAGTTTCTGTCCATTCTATTCATTTACTGAATTTCCCTTGAATTTTAATTCCTTTGTATCTGATTTATCTCATTTTGATATAGGTACATTGGATTTGAGGACAAATCCTTTTGAAGAAGGAGGGAATGATAGACTGCGGTCCACGGATCAGTACATGGAGCCGAACCAACATGGAGATCAGAACGTTCTGAAGATTTCAACTGAGGTTCATGTTTTTCACCATACTGACCAGACTGACCGGACACTGTATTGGACTGTCCCACATGCATCCGGATCGGAGCTTTGGCTGGAACCATGGCCAGATGATCGATTTCACTGTACTGGACTTTGTCTTCACCGTCCTGTTTTCCATTTGATGAAGAACAGTCGAGACGGAATCGCATTCGGACACACGAATCCTGAGTTAGGTCATTGCTATACATTTCGGGACAGTACCGCATGTACCGCCCGGATGTGCGTATTGGAGCTCCAACATTATCCACGACCTGATGATGGAATTCACCAAACTGAAGCTTGGCTTTACCGCACTGTTTGTTATTCTAAGACCAACGATCGAGCCAGAATCTGAAACGGATGTACCAATTCTTCTCCAGTCCATCGCAACTCAATTTTGTGCTGTACGTACTGCCCGTACGACCAGTTTGAGGCTTCATCAATACCCATGTCCAGACGATCGAATTCACCAAACTGGAGCTCATATTTCCCGTACTGATTGGCATTTTAAGAGCAACGGTCAAGACATATTTGGATTCGGACGAGTGGAACTCAAGATAGGCCGTGACACTTTAAAACTGGCTACTTTGGACTGTCCTGCTTGTGTACTGGCCCAGTCCGTAGGACATGCTTCAGGATACAATGAACCTGGACGGAATTTGAAGGGTTTTTTGCCAGTCAAAGTGTGATTTCGTGCCTTGACCAGATCTGGTCAATTTTATCATTTTTAGATTTCCCACATTTTTCTTTAAGTCCTTTGACTAGAACTTCTATATAATGTAAACATCAGATCTGAATAAGATAATTTCATTTTGCTTTCATTCTTTTAAGTTTTTACTCTCTTTGTTCTTTGTTTAGAACACTTCTTAGTTTCTTGGTGAGGTTATCTCCAAGTTTCGATCCTTCTTTTGTTGGACTGGTGCGTCACATCCGGCAACGATCGAAGTCTGGTAGTATCTTTGGGCTATTCCGCAACCCTTAGTGTCACCCCTCGATCCATCAGTTCTCAATCCTCTCGGATCTGAGTTCATATCAACCTTACCGAAAGAGTGATCCTTATTTTGGTTCTATCATGGATACAAGACAGAAACACAGAGAGAAGGACAAAGAGAAGGAGCTGGCGCCTGGGGAGAGAACGCCTAAGGTCAGTGGTGCGGACGGCAAGCGATCGGCCCTAGCCGGCTGATGATCCGATCGGGCTTGTGGCCGGTTTGGTATGCGCCTACATCTACTCTCCCTATCTCTTTAGATTTGCTTGTCCTATCAGATTATTGTGTTCGTTTGTTCTGTTCATACAGGGAACACTGAACCAAGGCCCTGGCCGGTTCAGTATCCAAGTCCTTGGCCTTTGGCCGGACTTTTCATGGTCGGATTTGGATGTTCTAGTGTGTTTCGTTGGAAACTGTTTATGGGAATCTCTTAGTTGGGATTTATCAGGGATTATCATGAATTTTAATTAGTTTTTGGGAATTTATTTGAGTATGTTGGTTTGGACAGGTTATAGATTCTAAGTAGCCGAACCATGCTTATCTAGACTTGATGTTAGGATATCGTCCTTATGAATGTGCATTGTGTCTTGTGTGGTTTCAGGATAGGACATGGACCGTGGTAAGGGAAAGGCACCGTGAAGTCTCAGGCCATGGGAAGATGTGTGGTGAATGGGTCATTGTAGATAGATGTGAAATACTGATAGCCTATTGTGCAACTTGTGAACTTATGTTAGACCAGGTGTGTATAACTTATTAGGACGAACCTAAGAATGATGTATGAATCTCAGTTTATATTTATACAATTGATTTGCCCCTTATGTTTCCTTGTTTAGATTTATTGTATTGAACCTCAGTTGAATTGAATTAAATTTAAAGATAAGACTTAAAACTTGGTTCACTCAGACTTAGATTGAAAGGTTAAGGCCGCAGATCAGTTTGGGCTTAAGAGCCGGGATCGGGTCTTACAAGTCGGTATCAGAGCATGCTTGATTCTAGGATTGGTTTGGGTTATGTGTTCACCACACGTCTGGTTGCTGGGTCTCACGGGTTGTTTGTGTTTGTTTGGTTTGATGTTGTTTTGCTTAGTTCTAATCATGAGATGAGGTTTATACGTTTGGACTAACACTAAGTGTTTTTGCCTAAGGGAACTAAGCGGACTAAGTCCCGGAAGGGCATGGAATCGGCTGGTGGTTCTGGACCGGTCATAGGAGATGGGGCCAACCCCACTCAAGTGTTACCAACCCAGACGGGGCTGGTTAATGAGGAGACCGGGGAACCCTTAGCGATGTTCCTGCCTACTGAGGTTCAGGTGGATAACCTGGGCGAGCAACAAGAAGAGGTACGGGAGGAGGAAGGTGATTCCTCCCATGCAGGAGACGAGACCGGACCTGGAGATGGGGTGGAGGAGTTGGTCGAGCCATCTATGCACGAGGTGATGGATGTGGTTAAGGCCATGGACACTCAGATGTTGGCTTTCACCCCAGCTAAGGCCACGGTTCAGGCAACTCAAAGAGCAGCTA
Source organism: Brassica rapa (assembly GCF_000309985.2). Classification (NCBI taxonomy): domain Eukaryota; kingdom Viridiplantae; phylum Streptophyta; class Magnoliopsida; order Brassicales; family Brassicaceae; genus Brassica; species Brassica rapa. The sequence goes on from NW_022610178.1 coordinate 10,786, forward strand.
GGACAGCTGGGACAGCAGCTGGTGTAGCTCGTGCAGCTGCACAAGTAGCTCGAACAGCTGCCAGGACGGTCGAGGACCGAGCTACGGTCGAAGCTGAGGTAATGGAGATCGATCCACCAGCTCGTCCAGTTAGGAGAGTGGATTACTTGAGCCTTCTAGCTCACATCTCCAAGCAGTTTGCTGGTAGTTCTGATCCCATTGAGGCAGACGAGTGGAGGAGCAGTTTGGCTCAGAATTTCAGCTCAACTCGTTGCCCAGAGGAGTACAAGAAGGACATTGCGCTTCACTTCCTGGAAGGTGATGCACATAACTGGTGGTTAGCTCTGGACAAACGCACCAATGGGACAATTGAGCGGTTCTCAGACTTCGAGGTGGAGTTCAACCACAAATACTTCCCGGCTGAAGCTTGGAACCGTCTGGAGTCTCAGTTCCTAGACTTGACTCAAGGACGCATGACAATACGTGAGTACGAAGAGAAGTTCAACCGGCTCAGACGATATGTGGGCAAGGAGTGGGAGGAGGAGACGGTACAGATACGTAGGTTTGTTCGAGGCCTAAGGGTCGAACTTCGAACCTATTGCTCCGCTGGTCACTTCCAGACAGTGTCTGAACTGGTGGAACGCATGGCTATGGTGGAGACTAACTTGGCCGAAGAGGCCAAGCTGAAGTCTAGGGGCCACACGGCTTCTAGTGGATCCAGAAGCGACCGGAAGAGAACAAGGGACACAGCCGAAGGGGGCAAGGCCTCAAGTGATAGGCCGGAGTGTCCTTCATGCGGAAGGCATCACGGTGGAGAGTTTTGGAAGGTAAAAGGGGCTTGCACCTGTTGTGGCAAGATGGGCCACTTTGCTCGAGACTGTCCTGGATGGTCAGAGAACTGTGGACAGGGCTCGTGGGAGTGACCCCGAAAGCTGTCATTACTGCAGCAAGACGGGACACCTACGCTGGGAATGTCCCAAGATGCAAGCTGAGGCTAAAGGACGTGGGGAGGCAAGCAAGCCAAGCCAGACCCGAGGTCTGACCTCAGCACCGCGTGTGTATGAACTGACTAAGGACGCAGAAGAGGCTGGACCGTTCCTAGCGATCACTGGTAACATTCTAGATCCATTATTTTTCAATTCAGTAGATTGGCATGGTACGGAAGTTGTAAGACCCGATCCTGGCCGACTAGGCCGCGGTCGATGCCTCATGTCGCTTGGTCGATACCCTGACCGAACCTCTCAAAACTTTTGCCCTTTATTTAAAACATCGCCCATAGGCAAGGGCTAACTCAGATCTTAGCTCAAGACTACCATAGTCTTTCCTAGCTTAGATCAATACAACACATACACAGCGGAATAAAATCATATCCATTGGTCTATAACCAATCTAATACTTGTCCGGTCGAATCACCTCAGCTAATGGTTAGTATACTCAACTACCATCTAGGAAATGTGACTGTGGGAACCGAAATTCGCACTGTCGATTTCCGTTTAAATAAGGAAACTAGGAAAACTCTAATTTCCCAGAGGACCCGGATATCTGCTAATTACCACACGTCAAGCAATCAGAACACGAGAATAACAACGATAAAGTATAAGAAATCGAAGAAGAGAGCAAAGAAGATCTTATTTCCGAATTTGCGTATGAGCGTTTACAACAAGGTATAAGCCTGGGCTCGAGAGCTGTCGGCGAGATTCCTAGTTCTAACAACCCTAAGACGGCTAAACCTAATTGAGTCGCAGCTCGAAATAACAAAAACGGAAAAATGCCTAAATTGCTCTAAGTGCTAAGTTTGCTCTGAAAAAGTTCTCCTCCATGCTCCTCGCCCAGGACTCCTTATATACTAGCTCCAAGGTCGGTTTACGCTTTTACTCTTCTGCCCTTAAGCCGTCATAGCATAAAAATGGAGATATTCCATTTTTCCCGATCTTCACAATTATCTTCAAAACTTCCGTATTTATCCACGGAAACTTGAAATTTATCCTTCCTTGTGGACCAAGCATAAACCGTGTTGTGGTTTACGGGGTTTTGGTTAAGAAATCGTAGGATGGGCCTCGAGTCGTGTTTTAGGTCCCTTTGGGCCGTCTTCCGACTTGACACGTTTACTACGAGTTCTTTTGATAAAGAACGAACTTTCCGCGGTTTTAATTCGCAAAGTCTGATCGATGATTTAGAATAGCGGAAAGCATGGACTGAGCTTGCTACGGTCTTCGGGAGATGGCATTTGAAGGTTTGACGAGAATGCATGGACTGGTGTTGTATCGATGTTCGGAAGAGCTCGATCGCTATGCAACGACCGAACTTTGGCTCAAGCCCGGTCGCTATGTAGCGACCAAGCTTTGGCTCGAACTCGGTCGCTACTTAGCGACCGAGCTTTGGCTTGAACTCGGTCGCTACGTAGCGACCAAGCTTTGGCGTGAGCTCGGTCGTTACGTAGTGACCGAGCGGAACGATTGCTCGGTCGCTACGTAGCGACCGAGCTTGGTCGCTATGTAGCGACCGATCGGGTCGGATGTTCGGTCACTTCGTAGCGACCCGCATCGGCTCGGACTTGGTTGCAACGTAGCGACCGGACAGCGTGTATGTGCGGTAGTTACACAACGACCGAGCTTGGTTCGTCTGCTTTTGAATCTTCAATGATACTTCCTCGTAAAAACTTCGTATTGGTTATCATTTTTTTACAAAAATTATATCTTTATTTTTACTATCTCTTTCGGAAATACGATCTCCGAGGATTTTCGGGTGGTAATTCCGTCGTGACTGTTTTTGATCCCAACAGTTAGCCACCCAGCCCATTAGGATCATGCATCGTAGGATCCTAGCGTGCGGTTAGGCATGTTTGGCAAGTTAGGCGTGTTGGATGGAATTAAAATCCGAAAGTCCAAGCTTGAATAGTAAATCCTCATGCCTATAAGAAGGGATGTAACTTGTTTCATAATTTTTTCACTTTCTTGTCTTTCTCTAAGATCTTTCTTAAGAAAAACTTTCTTTCTTTCTCTCCACCCTTTTCCTCTATTTTCTCAAGAGAAGTGTAAAAATGTCGAGCAAGAAAAAGATTGCGAAAAAAGGGTCTTCATCCACGAGTGCTTACGAAGAGCTCATTGTTCCGAAGATGGAGTTCGTGCCTCACCCGTTACATCCCGCCGAGAACGAGGCATGGTGGGTTGCGCATTATGGTTTGATGACTCCTCCCAAAGAGAAGTCGTTCTCTCCACCCTTTTCCTCTATTTTCTCAAGAGAAGTGTAAAAATGTCGAGCAAGAAAAAGATTGCGAAAAAGGGTCTTCATCCGCGAGTGCTTACGAAGAGCTCATTGTTCCGAAGATGGAGTTCGTGCCTCACCCAGTACATCCCGCCGAGAACGAGGCATGGTGGTTGCGCATTATGGTTTGATGACTCCTCCCAAAGAGAAGTCGTTCCCGGTCCTGATCCATCGTGGAGTTGAGAAAGGGGATGCTAGCAGGAGTACCGACGAGTTTCTTGCGATCATGCGATTGTTCTACCATATCCCGGATGCTGTGGAGTTCCGGGTTCCCTATCCCGAAGAGTGTGCTAACAGCCCCCCAGAGGGTTACTTCACTTGCTACGAGGCATTCGTAGTACGTTGTCGCTTATGGTTCCCAATCCCCGAAATCCTCGTCCGAGTGTTGGACCGTTTCGAGGTTGTGATAAGCCAGTTGACTCCTCTCGCCATTCAGCATCTTATTGGGATCCTGATCCTGAGCTACGAGCATGGCCTTTCCCTTTCCGTCGATCATTTTGAAGCGCTTTTGAGGCTTCAACTCGTCAAAGATACGGACAAGCATAGGCTGGTCCCTCGGAACTTTATGTCAGTGGTTAAGAAGTTCATTTCGAACTTCAACTCGTGGAAGAAGTTTTTTTTCTTTGTTCGTACACTACAAGAAAATCAGTAATTTCTGACCGTCATATCCGTTGGAAAACGATCGGAAATGGCCTGTTCTGACAGATCTATATGGTCAGAAATTTTTAAGCGGTCAGAAACGGTCAGAAATATCTGACCGAAAACCGACGAATTTCCGTCAGAAATGTCGGTCAGAAACGTCTGACCATAATTGCGGTCAGAAACTTTTGACGGTAACAGCGGTCAGAAAGTTTTGACGGAAGATACGGTCAGAAAGTTTTGACGGAAGATACGGTCAGAAATATTTGACGGATATTTCGGTCAGAAAGTTTTGACGGGTACTTCGGTCGGATATTTCTGACAGGTGCATCGGTCAGAAACGTTTATTTCGGTTGGGATTATAAAATACTGAAATGGTAGTTCGATTTTGAATTTTAAAAGTCAAATTTTTATAAAAGATTTGCAAAGTTAAAAACAAACATACATCGATAAAGTAATTAATTTACTAGTCATAGATTGTACAAACATACCAAAGTGATTAATCACACCAAAACACATACCAAAAACCGTTGGCAAAGTTCCAGCACGTAAAAAAAAAACCAAAGTTCCTTACTAGAAACATCGATCGTCGGGGCTTTGGGTTGCAGAGTCCGGCTGGGTTTGAGTTGCAGAGAACTGCTCGGGTAAAGGTTGGAAATGAAAGCGGTCACGCTACGAAGCTGTTCCTCAATAGCTTGACGTTTTGACCTGTAAGACCCGATCCTGGATTCCCCAATCCAACCAGACCGCGGCCTCACCAAACAATGCAACCAGTTTCATTTACATATTCAAGTTCAAGTGTTAAATAATTCTAAGTCTTTTTCAGAGTTTTGAGGTTCCAACATTCACACTTAAACAATCCAACATCGACTAGGGCAAATAGATATTTCATAGATAATAACCAAGGTTCATACATCATTCATCATCCTAATAAATAGATCACACACTAGAATCGCATAAGTTCACAAGTTGCACAATAGGCTACAATAATTACACAATTTTCAGAATCAACCCAATCACCACACATCTTCCCATGGCCGCGGTCCTCATGGTGCTTTTCCCTTACCACGGTCCATTTCTGGTCCTGGATCCAACACAAACAAACACACAATCACAAGGTTAGATTACAAAACAAGAATCAGTTCACATTGCATGGTCGGATCCAATCTAGTCAAGAACAATCATCAAAAATGTCAAATCTGACCCCTTTAAAAAGAGATCCAAATACCAAATAAAATTCATGATAAATCATGACAATTCAGAAGAAAAATATTCCCATAATCAGATTCAAAAGAACCGGCTCAGATCATAGTGATCTCGGCCATGAACAGCCCACACAAGAACAAGGGGCTTTCATGGGGATTTGATCAGGCCAAGGCCTTAAGATCGATAGATCCTTCCCTGTAATATCATAAAACAATCCATAGTACAATATATATGAAGAAAACAGAGTAGAAGAAGTCAGAGTAAGGAGTGGCCAATCGATCCAAACCGGCCAGACTCACACGGCCATCATCCGCGGCCTTGTCCGGTTACTCTTGGCCACACCTCTCACCTTAGGAGTTCGGTCTCCAGGGGCGACTTCCTTCTCTTTCTCCTTTGCCTTCTCCTTGTCTTTCTGCCTCAAATCCATCCTCTTGATCACACGCCCAAACACACCAGGAACACTCAAGAACAATCTCTTGGATCAAATCGGCCAATCCAAGGTTTGTGTCTCTCTTTCTCTCTTGAATTTTCTCTGTGTTTCTCTCTGTGTGAAAGTGAGTAAAAATCGACCAGAATGGCAGAAATGAGAGAGAGAGGACGACTTAAACTGTCCCCAACCGCCTGGGCGAACAGTTACCAAAAATCACATCCCTTCTTCCCAAAACCGTCCCATAACCGTCCCATAACCGCCCATTGGCGGTTTCTCCCCTTTTCTTCCTTTGACAAATCGAAACCGTCCACTCCCTGTCCCATGCCTAAGACCAATTTGGTCAAACTGTCCTGCACCCGGACCATCGGCTCACCCAGTAACCGTCCCGGACTCGTCCACACTGATCCGAACCAGAACGCACCGTTCACCGGATTGAGCTGACCTCCAGTTGTTCCCAGCTGAGTGAGCTAGTCCACCAGCTCCTGTGAGCTGAACAGATCATGGTGAACTGAATACCAGCAGAACCGAGCTGATTGAACTCAAACCAACACTCGTCCAGCTGCCTAAACACTCACTCAACTCCTTTACCCTTGTTTCCATCGTATCCTGGTTAAGCCTCAGCTGACTGATGCCCTTAACCTTCATTCAGGGCCATGATATGCTTGTCTCAAGGTCTAATGACCTGACTGGTGCGTCTCCCCGCACCATGGCCCGTCCGGGCGATCCTATCTAGGATCGGGGACATGACAAGTCTCCCCCACTAACTTGGGATTCGTCCTCGAATCCATGTTAAGTGTTTCCTCAGGAAGAAATTGTCTGTACCAATCCGGATACATAGCTTTCATTTTTGCTTCTGTTTCCCAAGTGATGAGGTCTTTACCGTTGTAATCCCACACCACTTTGATCATGGGAACTGTCTTCTTTCTCATAGCTTTCTCTGACCGATCCACAATCCGAACCGGCAAGGTTTCCAAAGCCAGGTCCTTACCAACGTCAGCAGGAATCTCGGGCAAGACAATGTCTTGTTCAGACAAGCATTTCCGGAGTTTGGATACATGGAACACATTGTGGTATGCATCCATTGCTGATGGCAAGTCCAACTTGTATGCCACTGCACCCACTCTCTCTATGATCCTGAATGGACCCAAGTACCTAGGATCCAGTTTCTTTCGTCCAGAAACCCTGGTCCTACCCTTAAAGGTAATCATCTTGAGATACACCAGGTCATTGACCTCAAACTCAAGATGTTTCCTACGCTTGTCTGCATAGCTCTTTTGGCGGTCTTGCGCCTCTTTCATCTTCTCTTTGACCATCCTGATCTTCTCAGTGGTCTGTTCTACAATCTCAGGACCCAACATGCTACGCTCCCCCACTTGGGTCCAGCATAGGGGTGTCCTGCACGGCCTACCATACAAAGCCTCATATGGCGACATACCAATGCTTGTATGGAAGCTGTTGTTGTAAGCAAACTCCACTAAGGGTAAGTGTTTTTCCCAAGACTCTCCCCAGTCTAACACACACACCCTGAGCATATCCTCCAAGGTTTGGATTGTCCTTTCAGACTGCCCATCCGTCTGAGGATGATAAGATGTGCTCATATTCACTCTGGTTCCCAAGGCCTTTTGGAAAGCCTGCCAGAAATAAGATGTAAATCTTGGATCCCTGTCCGAGACAATGCTTGCTGGAACACCATGCAACCTCACTACCTCGTCTAGGTACACTTGCACAATCCGGTCGACCCCATCCCCTTTCTTGATAGGCAGGAAATGAGCCGACTTGGTCAGCCGATCAACCACAACCCATACTGCATCTTTCTTATTCCTGGTCGTGGGAAACCCAGTCACAAAATCCATTGTGATGTGATCCCATTTCCATTCTGGTATGGGTAGGTTCTGAAGTAGACCACTGGGAACCTGATGTTCTGCCTTCACCAGTTGACAAGTGGGACACTTAGCCACCCACTCTGCAACATCAGATTTCATCCTCACCCAATGGTAGTACCTTTTCAGATCCCTATACATCTTGTTCAGTCCAGGATGAACTGAAAACTTAGACTTATGAGCCTGTCTCATAATCTCTTCTTTGAGTTCCTTATCATTAGGAACACTGACCCTCCCATTGACCAAGATGGTACCATTGTCAGTTGTCTGGTACTCGGTCTTGTCATTGGCGGCTACCTTCTTTAGATTTCATCCAGGCCCTGTGCTTGCCTGATCCTGGTCAGGAGATCGGCCTGGTTCACTGCCTCCAACCCCAATGGCTCATCTGAACCAACCAAGGTGTTGAGGTTCAAGGACCTGATCATCCCTTCCAGTTCATCCGCCTCCCTCTCAGATGACACTTCAGCCCTTCTGCGGCTCAAAGCATCAGCCACTAGGTTAGCTTTCCCAGGATGATAAGCTATGTCCAGATCATAATCTGCAACAAACTCCATCCACCTCCTCTGCCTTAAGTTTAACTCAGGCTGAGTGAATATGTACTTCAAGCTATTATGGTCTGTGAGTATTTGCACCCTGGCACCATAAAGATATGATCTCCATATCTTTAATGCAAATACTACTGCAGCCATCTCCAAATCATGGGTCGGATAGTTACCCTCATGCTTCCTTAACTGTCGGGAAGCATAGGCTATCACCTTCCCATGTTGTGTCAAAACACAACCAAGACCGGTTATGGATGCATCCGTATACACCACATTAGGCTGATCAGCCTCAGGCAACACCAGGACAGGTGCATTAGTCAACATGTTCTTGAGTGCTGCAAAACTTTTCGCACACTCCTCAGACCATGTGAACCTCACGTCCTTGCCTGTCAGCTTAGTCATAGGTTGAGCTATGCTCGAGAACCCCTTGACATATTTCCTGTAATAACCAGCCAACCCTAAGAAGCTTCTAACTTCCGTAGCATTCTTTGGCTGTGGCCATTCCTGGATACATTTGATCTTATCTTGATCCACTGAGACTCCTTTATCAGACACCACATGTCCAAGGAACCCAATGCTCTTCTGCCAGAAACTACACTTGCTTAGCTTAGCAAAGAGCTTCTGTTCTCTCAGGCGGCCCAACACCGCCCTAAGGTGTCTTTCATGGTCCTCCTTTGTCTTGGAATACACGAGTATATCATCAATGAAGATGATCACAAACTCGTCCAAGTATTCCCTGAAGATGTCGTTCATCATCTTCATGAATGCAGCAGGTGCATTGGTCAGTCCGAACGGCATAACCACAAACTCATAGTGGCCATACCTAGTTCGGAACGCTGTCTTCCTCACATCATCTGGTGCAATGGGGATCTGATGATACCCAGAGGCCAAGTCAATCTTGGAGAACCACTTGGCTCCACGGAGTTGATCCAACAACTCATCAATCATGGGTAAAGGGTACTTGTTCTTCACAGTCACCCTGTTCAAACCCCTATAATCAATGCACAACCTAAAGCTACCATCCTTTTTCTTAACAAATAGGACTGGTGCTCCCCAAGGTGATACACTAGGGCGTATGAACCCCTTCTCAAGCAACTCCTCAAGTTGCTTCTTCAGCTCTGCCATCTCAGCTGGTGCCATTCTATATGGACTTTTTGATAATGGGGCCGTTCCAGGTTCCAATTCAATGATGAATGGGTCAGCCCTATCAGGGGGAATGCCCTGTAGTGCCCCAAACACATCCTGAAATTCCCGAACCAACGGTATACCCTCTGGGTCACAGGCCCCTACAACCTCATCAGTGTAAATGGTAGCCAAAAAGGCCTCACAACCATTTCCAAGCATCCGTTCTACTTGGACTGCTGAAACCACCAAACTACAAGAGGTTGGCTTGATTCCTTGGTACTTAATCGGGGGTCCAAACTCGTTCTCAAGTTGCACCCTTCCCCGGTGACAATCTAGAGTTGCCCGATACTTTCCCAACCAGTCCATGCCCAAGATAACTTCATGATGCTTGAGGGGGACAACAATCAGATCTATAGGCATCGGCCTATCCAAGATCACCACAGGGATGTCCTTAACCAGACCGAGTGAGTTCATAACTTGCCCTCCGGCCGCACTCACTCGTTCAGGACCATCCCATGTTCCATACTGGAACAAACCTTTTCCTATCATACTTGGACTCACAAAACTATGTGTAGCTCCAGTATCAAATAATGTGTGTGTTTCCACACCACCAATACTTAAGGTCCCTACACAAGACCCATCAAAGTATATCTATCCATCCTAGGTTCCATACCATGCAATTCTACTGGAATTGTCAAAGTAGTAGTCTAGAATGTTACCAGTGATCGCTTGGAAAGGCTGAGTCCCATCCACATCCTTGGATAGCTCATACACACGAGGTGTTGAGGTCTGGCCTCGTCCCTGGACTGGCCTGCTAGCCTCTCCACGTCCCTTACTTTGGTTGCCTTGCAACTTAGGGCAATCCCTGCGGTAGTGGCCCTTCTGGCCGCAGTGGTGACAGGTCCTGGACTCACCCAACGGGCTTGGACAATCCTTGGCTGAGTGATCCATCTTACCACATCGAGTACAGGCACCCATGGCCTTCCAGCACTCTCCACCGTGGTATCGACCACACTTAGGGCACTCTGACCTACCACTTGAGGTTTTACCCTCCTCGGTCGAGTCCCTCTTCCTCTTCTTGTCACCACTCTGACCCGAGGATACCACCAAACTCTTCAGCTTCTGCTTACCCTCCTCGGTGAGGTTGGTCTCCAGCAAGGCCATCCTCTCAACCAACTCAGAAACCGTGTGGAACTTACAAACAGAACAGTAGGTTCGAAGTTCCACCCTTAGGCCTCGGATGAACCTTCGGACTTGAACCTTCTCATCCTCCAGTTCTCTTCCCACATACCTCCTGAGTCGGTTGAACTCTTCTTCATACTCACGAACAGTCCTCCGTCCCTGAGTCAAGTCCAGGAACTTGGACTCCAAACGATCCCACGCCTCAGCAGGAAAGTACTTATGGTTGAACTCAACCTCAAAGTCAGCAAAGTGCTCAATGGTACCATTGGTACGCTTGTCCAAAGCTAACCACCAATTATGTGCATCTCCCTCCAGGAAGTGTACTGCTATGTCCTTCTGGTAATCCTCAGGACATCGTGTGGACTTGAAGTTTCGAACCAACCTGGTTCTCCACTCGTCCGCCTCCATAGGATCAACACTTCCAGCAAAGTGTTTGGTTCCCAACTTGGAGATATGCTCCAGCACCTTCAGGTAGTCCATACCATGCACTGGCCTGACCGGTGGGTCTATCTCAATCACCTCAGCCACACGGCTAGCACCAACATCAGCCACTCCAGCAGCAACCCAACCGGGGGATTAGCCTGGCCCACGGACGAGTTCACCAATGGTGTGAACGCATGTGTCAAGGAGGCTATCTGAGCTCCCATGATCTGCATAGCCTCCACCAAGCCCCTTATGGTCGGCTCAATGACCTCCTCGGCACCAGTGACCCGAACATTGTTTGCATCAACATTCTGGCCACTCCCAGCACCAACGTTGGACGACCCAGTATCGTCTCCATGGACTTGCTCTTGCTGCTCGTCCACATTAGTTTCATTAACGTCAGTAGGAAGAGTTGGACCCACTGGAAGTCCGGTTGCATTGTCCACCTGCTCCACCAGAGCGGGTAGCACTGTGGTTGGAATGGTTCCAGCTGGTAACACTCCGGTCTGTTCAGCACCATCCTGCCCCACTGCTCCAGACGCTCCAGTTGCCTCCTTTCCTTAGGAGTTACAAACACAAACAAAAGGTTAGTCCACAACTGAACACACAACCTCAATCACTCCTAAGTTAATCAGTACAAAAGATTACTTAGAACCCAACAATCTCACCATGAGTCCAAACGGCCAAGTGTGTGGTGAACCAATAACCCAACAAATCCTAGAATCAAGAAGGCTCTGATACCAACTTGTAAGACCCGATCCTGGATTCCCCAATCCAACCAGACCGCGGCCTCACCAAACAATGCAACCAGTTTCATTTACATATTCAAGTTCAAGTGTTAAATAATTCTAAGTCTTTTTCAGAGTTTTGAGGTTCCAACATTCACACTTAAACAATCCAACATCGACTAGGGCAAATAGATATTTCATAGATAATAACCAAGGTTCATACATCATTCATCATCCTAATAAATAGATCACACACTAGAATCGCATAAGTTCACAAGTTGCACAATAGGCTACAATAATTACACAATTTTCAGAATCAACCCAATCACCACACATCTTCCCATGGCCGCGGTCCTCATGGTGCTTTTCCCTTACCACGGTCCATTTCTGGTCCTGGATCCAACACAAACAAACACACAATCACAAGGTTAGATTACAAAACAAGAATCAGTTCACATTGCATGGTCGGATCCAATCTAGTCAAGAACAATCATCAAAAATGTCAAATCTGACCCCTTTAAAAAGAGATCCAAATACCAAATAAAATTCATGATAAATCATGAAAATTCAGAAGAAAAATATTCCCATAATCAGATTCAAAAGAACCGGCTCAGATCATAGTGATCTCGGCCATGAACAGCCCACACAAGAACAAGGGGCTTTCATGGGGATTTGATCAGGCCAAGGCCTTAAGATCGATAGATCCTTCCCTGTAATATCATAAAACAATCCATAGTACAATATATATGAAGAAAACAGAGTAGAAGAAGTCAGAGTAAGGAGTGGCCAATCGATCCAAACCGGCCAGACTCACACGGCCATCATCCGCGGCCTTGTCCGGTTACTCTTGGCCACACCTCTCACCTTAGGAGTTCGGTCTCCAGGGGCGACTTCCTTCTCTTTCTCCTTTGCCTTCTCCTTGTATTTCTGCCTCAAATCCATCCTCTTGATCACACGCCCAAACACACCAGGAACACTCAAGAACAATCTCTTGGATCAAATCGGCCAATCCAAGGTTTGTGTCTCTCTTTCTCTCTTGAATTTTCTCTGTGTTTCTCTCTGTGTGAAAGTGAGTAAAAATCGACCAGAATGGCAGAAATGAGAGAGAGAGGACGACTTAAACTGTCCCCAACCGCCTGGGCGAACAGTTACCAAAAATCACATCCCTTCTTCCCAAAACCGTCCCAAAACCGTCCCATAACCGCCCATTGGCGGTTTCTCCCCTTTTCTTCCTTTGACAAATCGATCACTGAGCCTCAGCTCACACTCTGGAAGCTTGCCCACTCCCTGTCCCAAGCCTAAGACCAATTTGGTCGAACCGTCCTGCACCCGGACCATCGGCTCGCCCAGTAACCGTCCCGGACTTGTCCACACTGATCCGAACCAGAACACACCGTTCACCGGATTGAGCTGACCTCCAGCTGTTCCCAGCTGAGTGAGCTAGTCCACCAGCTCCTGTGAGCTGAACAGATCATGGTGAACTGAATACCAGCTGAACCGAGCTGATTGAACTCAAACCAACACTCGTCCAGCTGCCTAAACACTCACTCAACTCCTTTACCCTTGTTTCCATCGTATCCTGGTTAAGCCTCAGCTGACTGATGCCCTTAACCATCATTCAGGGCCATGATACGCTTGTCTCAAGGTCTAATGACCTGACTGGTGCGTCTCCCCGCACCATGGCCTGTCCGGGCGATCCTATCTTGGATCGGGGACATGACATGACCGCTCTTCATCAAGCTCCGTCTTCATCCGCTCCATGTACTGAACAATACTCGAGGAAGAAACAGAGAGCTGAGATGATGAGGTTGAGATAGCTTCAGAGGTACGACCGATACCATACCGACGACCCTTCTTAATAGGAACATTCTACAAAAGAAGAGTAGAAAGATTTTAAAATTTTATAAGAACTATAAATATAACATGTTAATATTCAAGCAGCTGGATTTGAAGTAACCGATCCAACATCTAACTGAAGAAGAAATAAACTGACTCGGTTTCTGTTTTGCTATATATAAAAGTCACACAACCTTTAACTGAATTCAAACTGACAGTTCTACTGAAGTGAAACCAAACCTATATTAGGAGCTTGAGAACGAATCCTAAAATTCTAAGTTATAGGCTGGAGAAAAAAAAAAAACAACTGACCACATAAAGTAGACATACCTCGAGAACCAGTTGGTTGATCTCTTCGCGGGACAGCATGTTAGAAGCTGTAGATCCATCATTCGCAGACAACTGATGAGACTGCTGAAGTTGTGCTTCTTTGTCCTCCTTCAGCTTACTCAGAGTTGCCAACAGCTCTCTCGCAACAGGATCTTGCACCTCACCGGTTTGTTTATTGGTGTGCATATCCCTCATCAATTCTAACCAATCTGGTGGCACACCACCCCTTTCAGCAGTCTTCCAATAAACACACAAATGATATAAGAGTATCAGTTCAATGTATATGATGAAATTAATAAAGTTGAAAAAAAAATACCGCTTACCATTTCTATCTCACGTTCCTCTCGTGTCTTAGCACCACCATTGTGTACTGCTTCACCTTTTCCACCACGCTTGCTTCTTCTATTAACAGAATTGGTAGCTGCAATATGTGCAGTAGCATCGAGCTGCCAATAGGCTTTAAACCCGTCCCACACATCTTGATTCAGACATATGGGTTTATCCTTCTTCAGCCTCCACTTTTTCTTCCACTCAGTCACGTTGCTCGTGTACTGCTTTCTAGCCTGCAAATTAAAGGCTGTCCGCACATCATTGGTGAAAGCAGGGTCCCAGTTCCAATCTTGCTGCAATGAACATGCAAACACAACAAACATATGCATAAGTCGAAATTAATCTGTAACCAAGCGGACATTTACATTACAAAAAGACATTACCGCAAATGAACGGAGCCACATCTTCTGAATTTCTAATGGAACATGTGCATACGTCGGATAAGGCAACTCAAGGAGACTGTGAAAGCATTTCAAAATCGACTTGCAAATTGCATTGCGATTTCTTCGCCTAAACCTATAAACAATGAATACATAAGCACATAGCAAAATAGAAATGATTAGATTAAGAGTTAAAAATTTACCAGCTAGTATTTGGTTCTCCATTTGGGCTCAGCTTAGGAAGCAACTCTCGTCCTGGTGCCACCAACAACTCGTTCAGTAACCTATCCTCGATGATTGATGCTGGCTGTGGCTGAGGGACACTTGTTCCTTGTGCAGCCGGGGAACCCAGACCAGCAGATGAGGAAGATGGAAAAGAACCGGCGAGAAAATCCGCATAAGACCTCGAGTTAAAAAACAAATTAACACTTAGAACAAGAAATGAAATGTTTTTGACAGAGAGTTAACAACATAACCGATCAAAATCTATGTACTTTTAGAGTTTTAATTCCCACAACCTATAAGAAGCTATCAACATCATACACAAAAAATCATTTGACAAAATCAAAACCGATGATTCATTCACACGAAGCAGACCAAGAATCTATCAAAATCATAGACGGGAATTTTTTCCATAATCAAAACCGATAATCAAGCATTCAGACGAAGCAGGACAAGAAGCTATCAACATCATAACGAGAAATCATTTGCCCTAAAACCTAAACTAAACAAACGAAACTCATAAAACTTACATCTTTCGGCTGAGATTTTCGAGAGAGAGAGAGGGAGAGAGATGGGAATGAAGGGACGGCGAGATCGACGGAGAACGGCGGGGGAGAGCGACGGAGAACGGCGGGGGAGAGCGACGG
Source organism: Brassica rapa (assembly GCF_000309985.2). NCBI lineage: Eukaryota > Viridiplantae > Streptophyta > Magnoliopsida > Brassicales > Brassicaceae > Brassica > Brassica rapa. Next base: position 25,929 of record NW_022610178.1, read on the forward strand.
AGAACGGCGGGGGAGAGCGACGCAGAATGGAGGGGGAGATCGACGGGGATGAATCAAGGAGGCGATTTCGTCGAGAGGGGGAGGATACGGATTAGGGTTAATGCGTTTCTGGATTTATATATAACGCTTTCCGACCACCATAATGGTTGGAAATCGGTCAGAACATTCCGACCGAAGCCAGTCAGAAATCCGTCGGAAATTGAATATTTTTTAAAAAAAAAAATCCGCTTTGAATCATTCATTAAAATAAAATAAAACATATGAAAAATATTTTATTTAAAAGTACTCAAACTTACTAAAAAATATTTTCTCTTAAATATTACAAAATATATAATATCTTTCTAACTTATAAAAGTTTTTAAAAAATATTGAAGATTTTGTTTTTAAAAAAAAATCCGCTTTGAAACATTCATTAAAATAAAATAAAACATATGAAAAACATTTCTAAAAAGTACTCAGACTTACTAAAAAATATTTCCTCTTAAACATTACAAAATATATAATATCTTTCTAACTTATAAAAGTTTTAATTAATCCGAATTAGATGAATATTCTGAAGAAACCGAGTCTTCGTTGAATTCTTCTTTCTCCGACTCCGAATCTGAGAATACTTCGTTGTCACCTACACCAGTAAAATCAACAACAAGATCGATTTCGCTTCCATCAACATGAAGATCACCTATGGCACTGCTCGAGGATTGTTGCATCGCAGCCGTATCCGAAACTCCTTCCAATTTCCTCCGTGGAGTTATATGGGTCACGGTGACCCAAGGGTCTTGTTTATTCCTCACACGAGGATACCGAATATAAGTTACTTGATCAGCTTGTGAAGCCAGAATGAACGGATCATAGTTTGCAAGACTTCTTCTGGAAAGAACTGATGTTACTCCAAACTCGTCAATTCGTACACCATATCCAACGATCGGGTTGTACCAATCAGCAAAGAAGGCAACACACCTCAAATTAAGGATCCCCGGATAGTGAATCTCCAATATCTCACGCAAAATACCATAGTAGATTACTTCGCCAGATCTAGCAGATATACCATGATTTATAGTTGGCTGCGTAGTGTTTTCGCTGAAAATCTTAAAAGCATATCCACGCGTGCAATACATCGGGTACGACACAGAAACAAATTTGGGACCAAGGGCCAACTCCTCTAACCATGGCTGAATAGGATCTCCTCTAGACAAGAGAAACCTTACCTGCATAGTAGTCACAAATTTAAGTAATGCACCATGTACAAAAGATCAAAAATTCAGAAGTAATAGAGAATAGATTTGAAAAACTTACATAGAATTTTAGCCAATTTACAAACTCGTTTTCTTTTAGTGCAGAAAGCTGATCTTCAGTGTAATTAGGATATGCACCCCTTATTTGCTCCATGTAAATCCTGCCATTGAAATCATAATTAGTTACAAATTTATTTACAAAATAGGATTCTTAATATATCATACTAAAACATAACTACCTTTCGTATGTCATTACTTCTTCGCAGTTTGCTAAAATGTACTTATGTAAGTGCATGTGCTCTTGTTCGGTGAGTCTTCTACTTTTTCCTTTTCCACTTAATCGACCAATTTGGGAAAATATGGTAGGCACCTCGACGGGATAAACTGTTCTCTGCCCTCCATCATCATGTCTTGATGGTTTTCGACTTTTAGTTTGTACTTCTGGGGCAAAATAGTAAGCAGCGAACTGGGATGTTTCCTCATTGATGCTTTGTGAAACAATAGAACCCTCAACTCGGCTTAAATTTTTCACTTTCTGCTTGAAATGATACATAGAACGCTCAACCAGGTACATCCATCGATATTGAACCGGGCCCCCAAGTTCTGCTTCTCGAGCGAGATGGATTGGAAGATGCTCCATAACATCAAAAAAGGAAGGTGGAAAAATCTTCTCGAGATTGCATTGGATTATCGGAATCATTTCTTTCAAGTTTCTAATTCCATCTGCTGTTAATGATCTCGAGCACAAATCTCGAAAGAAAGCTGCTATTCCTGTAACAAAGAAAAAATTATGTTAGATATGAAAAGATACTATGTAACAGGTGAAGAAGTTATTAAATACTAAATTTACCTGCTATTGCTTCATGTACATGTTTTGGAAGAAGACCAGCGAAGCAAAATGGGAGAAGACGCTGCATCATGACATGACAATCATGACTTTTCAAACCAGAAAACTTTCCTTCTTCGCGATTAACACAGTTCCTTAGATTTGACGCATATCCATCTGGGAATTTGACGCTATCTATAATCCAGTCGAAGAACTCTTGCTTTGCAGCTGCATCTAACCGATAAATAGGCATTGGAAGTCTTCCTCTCCCATCCACGTGAAGAGATTCCCGGGCACATATATCTGGCAAGTCTAATCTGGACTTCAGGTTGTCTTTCGTCTTTCCTTGACATTGAGAATGGTATTCATGATGTTGTCAAATATATTCTTCTCTATATGCATCACATCTAAATTATGCCTAAGTAGATGGTTCTCCCAATACGGCAACTTCCAAAAAATACTTTTCTTGTGCCAGTTGTGATGTTCGCCATATCCATAAACTGGATCATGCCCATTTCCCCCACATTTAGCTGTCGATTCCACACCAAAATCTCTGAGTTGAGTCAGGATAGATTTTCCATCTATTTCTGGTGGCGGACCATCAAACACCTTTTTGTTCTTAGTAAACAAAGTGGTGCTTTTTCGATACGGATGGTCATGGGGTAGATATCGTCTATGACAATCAAACCAACATGTCTTCCTTCCATTCTTCAGTTGAAACGCATCTGTGTTATCTTGACAGTAGGGACACGCTAATCTTCCATGTGTTGTCCATCCAGATAACATTCCGTATGCGGGAAAGTCACTTATGGTCCACATAAGCACTGCACGCATTATAAAATTCTGCCTAGCAGATATATCATACACTTCAACTCCTTCGGCCCATAGCATTTTCAACTCATGAATCAATGGTTGCAAATAGACATCAAGGGATCTTTTAGGATGTGCAGGACCAGGAACTAGAATTGTGAGAAAGAGAAACTCTCGTTTCATGCACAATGATGGAGGTAAATTGTATGGTGTTACAATAACTGGCCAAAGAGAATATTGTCTCCCATGGCTTCCGAACGGGTTGAATCCATCCGTACTTAATCCAAGGTAAACATTTCTTCTCTTAGATGCAAAACTAGGATACACTGACTGAAAATGTTGCGTCTGATGGATGAGCAATTTCTCCGTTGCTGTTGTGTTCACCATGCCATCTACAACCATCATATAACCATTTGAACAGTTCCTATATGTTCATCTAAGCCACCTTGTTGTCCTCCTACCCCCCCCCCCCCCCCCCCATGTTATTTTCTTCACTAGCAATATCGAAATTCACCATAGAATCAGTTTCACCATGCGAATACCAAACTTTATAACCCGCCATAAATCCTCTACTATATAAGTGCTTCCATACACCACTAACTGTACCAAATCTACGATTTTGACAAATTGGACAAGGACAGTACATCTTACCCGTTTCCAAAGTCCTCGGCTGGCTTGATGCAAATGACATGAATTGTTGAAGACCTTCCGCAAATTCTTCTGTCAAAAGTCCAGTAGATGGATCTTGATGATTGTGATCCATCCAAGACCTAAAATATTCATTAAGATTTGAGGAAGACATTTTGTATTGTAGAGAATTGTTTTTTAGAGATGAATCTGTGAATGAGCCAGGACCGGCGTCGTGATATTTAAAGAAACATTTCTGACCACTTTTAACCGTTTCTGACCGATTTCCAAAGGCTATAAAAACGTTCGAATTTTGGTTAGAAATCCTTTGGAAATTTCTGACCGATATCCGACGACAACGTTCGGTCGGACATTTCCGACAGATTTCCGACAGATTTCGGACGGATGATATTCTAAATTATTTTCGTCGGAAAACGGTCGGAAATTTCTGACCGTTTTCTGTCGACTTTGTAGCCGTCGGAAAGTTCTGACCATATCAGATTTCTGTTGGAAATCTGTCGGAAATTTCCGACCAAAAAAATATCGGTCGGAAGCTCGGTCAGAAAAGACTTTCTTTCTTGTAGTGGTATAGACGCTGCGTCTGTCGAAGAGAGTTGCATTTCACTGTTCCGGAGGTTACCGAACGATCATCCTTTCATCAATCCTCTTGCTCCGTTCCCCGAGGACATCATTGCGGTGAGGGATCTTCTTAGGAATGGTCCCTTCTTTTGGACTTCCTTTACGCCGAAGAGGATTCGGAAGGCACTGAGGTTCGTGCATCCTGGTCCTGCCTCGGTTGCGGACGCGGGAAGCGACTCCGAACCTGACGACCAGGATCCCGTTGTAGCTCCAGCAGCTATGCCGGAGTCGAGCTCTTGGAAGGGAAAGGATATCGACCTTGGCGACATAGAATTTTTGATGGATGATTCTATGCTTCCAGGATGGGATCCGAACCTTGCTTATGGCGACGGGAGTGGCTCGAGCGAGGTCCCTATTCCGGATTTTGATGATTTCTTTGCTGGTCTGCCACCGGGTTTTGATGCTCCTCCACCTGCGAAAGAGTCGGCAAGGCCGAAAGTCATCGCGGAAGGGTCCCGAATCATCAATGGGGTATGATTTTTTCGAAAATATTTGTGATCGCCTAGGATCCTTTTATGCTTACAACGCGTTAACTGGTTTCGCAGGGCCTCAACTTGCTTGGCTCGGCCATTGAAGCGAGCCATAGGGAGGCAATGGTCTATCGTTTTAAAGCGGAGAAAGCGGAACGAGATCTCGCTTGCGTGCAAGGCGAGATGTTGGAGCGAGAAGCGCAACTTACTCGTGATCATGCGCGGGCTGTCCGTAAGGCGGAAAGGAAAGGCAAACGAGAAATCGTCGAGGTGATGAAGACTCGTGCCTCTCAATTCCAGGATGAGTATGGGAACCTCAAGAACGCCTTTACCTCGGTGGGTGATTTCCGTGAGTGCCGCGGTTCAGTCGAAAGTCTTTGGAGGACGCAAGCCGATGACTATGTGTTCCAGGAGGAAATGAGCTTGATGAAGAGCGGCATGAACGAACGTGCCCACGCTGAGGCGCTCATCCCTTCGATCGATGAGCGGATTCAAGGGTTCTGGGATTCCATCCCGGTTTCCCCTGATACCGAGGAGGTTCCGACCGGGTTTCCTGACGGTGGCGAGGAAGTGGATCGTCCCGCGGATGCGTTCGGTGCTTCGTTGTCCGGGGACTTTGACTTTGGATTATGAGAGGTGGAGTAGTTATCGAAAGAAAGATGCTCGTCTTTGTATTTTATGTCTGGGGCCGAGTGTGGCCGAGAGATTTGTATGGGCCTATTTTGGCCATTTTTATTGTTTATCGGGACTGGCCGTTGGTGGCTTTGAATCCCCTTACCGCTTTACGGGGTTATTTATATGATGAATGTTCCGTTTCGAATTTTCCTGACTAGGGTCGAAGTAAATATGAGTTGTCGTCTCACATTTAATTCTGATTAGACGTTCGATCTGTTAGTCGTGATTCTCGTAAAAAATTACCTATCATTTTCCTGTTGCGATATCTTCCTGACTCGTACCGATTTAAAGTCTGCAATAGGTTCTCGGCTTATATGACTTGTATTGTACGAATCGAGCATCTTCTCAAAGTTAACTGGAAGCGCTGGACCAAAATTTCGGATTTTTGTTGTAGCGCTCTTTCGTCCTTGTGTTGGACGTTTTTGAAGATCAAAGGAATGATCGAATTGCGTTTGTTTAAGACGGCTGGCGTGTTCGTCGGGGCCAATCGACGAACGGGGTGTAAGGTTTTTGGTGGTCGCGTTCGGACAATTTGTTCGTATTATCTTCGAATTTTAACTTTGCGACGTCTCGCAGTTGTTTCGAAGATTATACATGTATCTTTGAATGTTTGAAAGATGATAATTTTACGAATTTTGGGCCGGATGAGGCCGTAGACAAGAGTCTTAATGTTTCCAGGCGTGTCCTGAAAGTTTCTTGTGTTTAACTGACTCGTAAACGTTTTTCGATAAAGCGGAGCAACGTATATTGCAGTAAAAGTTTTTGAAGTTTCTAAAAACTCGATTATAATGATGAAGATTTTTCTAAGTGGGAGTATACGAGTATACGCACCCACTCCCCCCCCCCTTTTTAGAGAGGGGGATAGCTGAATTCGTCTTTTGATGAGCTGCCTACGTAGATCAAGCCATCTCGTAGTTCTGTTTCATGCCGTGAGTGTTTTTACTCGGCGGTAGATGTCGCGATGTCCGCCTTGACCATGTCGATCTAGGCTGGGTTAACGCTATTTTCCGGATGTTCCGGTTGAGTTGTAGCGTGGACTTCGAACTCGTGTTGAGTTTCGACGTCCGATGCGTTTGCGTCGGCAGATGATTTTAATTCGTCTTTCCTTGGGGCGTTTTTGGCCGAAGATCGATCTATCTTCGTGCGTTTGCCGTTTGCAGCTGCAGAAGTCGTGATTTGCCTTAACTTGTGCTCTGCAAGGAAGCATAGCCGCGACTGTTTTTGGCATCCCCAGATAGCCGCGACTCCGCTTGTGGTTGGGAATTTGAGACCCAGGTGGTAGGTCGACGGAACTGCCTGCATGGCGTTGAGCAATGGGGTTCCCATGATCACGTTGTAGATAGCGGGATGATCGACTACCGCGAACTCGATGATTTTCGTGATCTCCTTGGCCATGACTGGCAACTGGATCGATCCAAGAGTCATCGATACTTCGCCTGAAAAACCCGTGAGTGGTTTTGGTGTCGGAATTACTTCTCCGAGTTTGATGCTCATCCGCTTGAGAGTGTCGCGGAAGATTACGTTGACCGTGCTTCCCGTGTCGACGAGTACCCTTCCGACTTCTAAATCTCATATGACGAGATCTATGACGAGCGGGTCGCAGTGAGGTTGATCGATGCCGCTGGCTTCTTCCTTTGTGAAGGTGATCGAGCAATTTTGGCCATCTCAGGGAGGAGACCATGTAGGCCAATTTGCACTCGACTCTGCCTTATGTTGGTAAGCCTTGATGGCCGACACAGTATCGCCGCAGTATTGTGATCCTTCGATGATCATGTTGACTCTGCGATGATTGTTATCGTTCCCCTTGTCGTCCGGCCTCCTACCGCGTTTATCTCCAGGCTGGTTTCGTTGAGGGGATTTTTCAGCGGGCGGATTCCTGTCCATCTTTGGAGGGCGATCAGAATCAAGGATGAGATCCTTGACGCTAGTTACTTCCGAGAGCTCTCCAGCGAGTAGCTTCGCGGCCAGTCTTGCTCCCAAGACTTGGCAGTTGGTCGTGGAGTGTCCTCGGGACTGGTGGAACTCGCAGAAGGTGTTTTCGTCATACCCTTGATTGCGAGTCCACGTGTTGCCCGTGGTTCGGCCTTGATCCGAATTGATCGCGTAATTATGCGCCCCTTGGAGATCTTCCCCCTCGTGATGAACGTATTTGTCGTTACGAGAGTTCTTCTTTCTCCCTTTTGGATCCACGTCCTTCGAAGATGGTCTTGCCGACTTATGTTTTTGCGATAAGACTTTAGTTTCTTCCTCGACTATGATGTAGTCCGTTGCTTTGTGGAGGGCATCCTGGATCGTTCGCGGTTTGTCGAGAGTTATCCACTTTCTGAATTTCGACTTGTACCAGAGCGTCTTTCTCAGCGCGTCGATGGCCACTTTGTCGCTTATCCCGCTGACCCTTGACATTATCAGCTTGAACCGACTGATAAACTCGCGGAGGGGTTCGTCTTCCCTCTGGGAGAGACTCCAGAGGTCAACATCGGAAGTTTCTCTGTCGATGAATACAGAGTATTGTTTGAGAAATTCCGATGCAAGCTGTCGGAAACTCCCGATGGTGTTACGATGAAGGCGTGCGAACCATTCAAGTGCTGCTCCTTCCAGGTTTTCAACGAACAGGCGGCAGTAGCCGGGATCCTTTTCGCCGTCCTTCAGTCTAGCTCTTCCCATCGCGATGTGGAAAGCCTGAAGGTGCGCTTTTGGATCGGCCGTACCATCGTACTTTGGTACTTTGATTTTTCCCGGATCAGACACCCTCATGTCCGAAATGCGACTGGTAAATGGGGTCTTCCGAGCTCCTTCCAGCAGTCGATCGATTTCGGGGACAGCACTAGTAGCATGATGGATTTGAGACTTTACGGCCCTCACTTCTGCCGAAGTCTTGGTGATGTAGTCGCGAAGATCGCGGATATCCGATGTCTCGTCAGTAGATTCCGAGCCTGTCGGCGTTTACTGCGAGTGAGCTCGGTTTGCCTTTCAGCCAGCTCATCTTGTTCGTTTCAATAGGCGATTTCTTCTTCTTCTTCCGTCTTTGGTTTTTCGAATGGGGAGCCTTCCCGAGCAGATCGGCTCCTGGTCCTTCTTGGATGTCTGTCGACGTCCTCGTCGGTGTCGTTGGAGACATCGCTAGGATCCAGGTCAATGCGTTCGGCTTCATTATCCTCCGAGTCCTTTGTAGGGGGCGGAAGACTTTCAGGGTTCCCCTTTTCGATGGGAGACTCCTGATCTGTCGAGTGGGGTAGCGAAGTTGAGCCTCTTCCCGCGGATTTTGGTGGTTCCGCGGGGATGGATTGCTTGGGTCCTTGCCGTTAAGGTTTCAACCTGTTTGGTCAAGGTATTCACGAGCTTATCCTGTTCTTCCGACCTTTTCTCATAGGTGGCGAACATCTTTTTAAACTCCTCGAGCGTCGCGGCGTTGGCTTGTGCGTTGGCCGCGGATACGTCTGCTGCTGGAGTGTGGAGATCGGTGCCGCTACCTCCGTTAAGGGGAGTCTGCACGTTATCCGCGTCGTTAGTTGACATGTCTGATTGAGCGTGATGTGGCTTTTGCGGGTTAGATTGATCCGTACTCCCCCTCCTTCTAGCGCCAAACTGTGGGAACCGAAATTCGCACTGTCGATTTCCGTTTAAATAAGGAAACTAGGAAAACCCTAATTTCCCAGAGGACCCGGATATCTGCTAATTACCACACGTCAAGCAATCAGAACACGAGAATAACAACGATAAAGTATAAGAAATCGAAGAAGAGAGCAAAGAAGATCTTATTTCCGAATTTGCGTATGAGCGTTTACAACAAGGTATAGGCCTGGGCTCGAGAGCTGTCGGCGAGATTCCTAGTTCTAGCAACCCTAAGACGGCTAAACCTAATTGAGTCGCAGCTCGAAATAACAAAAACGGAAAAATGCCTAAATTGCTCTAAGTGCTAAGTTTGCTCTGAAAAAGTTCTCCTCCATGCTCCTCGCGCAGGACTCCTTATATACTAGCTCCAAGGTAGGTTTACGCTTTTACTCTTCTGCCTTTAAGCCGTCATAGCATAAAAATGGAGATATTCCATTTTTCCCGATCTTCACAATTATTTTCAAAACTTCCGTATTTATCCGCGGAAACTTGACATTTATCCTTCCTTGTGGACCAAGCATAAACCGTGCTCTGGTTTACGGGCTTTTGGTTAAGAAATCATAGGATGGGCCTCGAGTCGTGTTTTAGGTCCCTTTGGGCCGTCTTCCGACACGTTTACTATGAGTTCTTTTGATAAAGAATGAACGTTTACTATGAGTTCTTTTGATAAAGAATGAACTTTCCGCGGTTTTTAATTCGCAAAGTCTGATCGATGATTTAGAATAGCGGAAAGCATGGACTGAGCTTGCTACGGTCTTCGGGAGATGGCATTTGAAGGTTTGACGAGAATGCATGGACTGGTGTTGTATCGATGTTCGGAAGAGCTCGATCGCTATGCAACGACCGAACTTTGGCTCAAGCCCGCTCGCTACATAGCGACCGAGCTTTGGCTCGAACTCGGTCGCTACGTAGAGACCAAGCTTTGGCTCGAGCTCGGTCGCTACGTAGCGACCAAGCGGGACGAGCGTTCGGTCGCTACGTAGCGACCGAGCGGGACAAGCGCTCGGTCGCTACGCTACGTAGCGACCGAGCTTTGGCTCGAGCTCGTTCGCTATGTAGCGACCGAGCGAGACGAGCGCTCGGTCGCTACGTAGCGGCCGAGCTTGGCCGAGCTCGGTCGCTACGTAGCGACCGAGCGGGACGCGTGCTCGGTCGCTACGTAGCGACCGAGCGGGACGATTGCTTGAGCTTGGTCGCTATGTAGCGACCGACATCAGCTCGGACTTGGTTGCTACGTAGCGACCGGACAGCGTGTATGTGCGGTAGTTACGCAACGACCGAGCTTGGTTCGTTTGCTTTTGAATTTTCAAGGATACTTCTTCGTAAAAACTTCGTATTGGTTATTATTTTTTTACAAAAATTTTATCTTTATTTTTACTATCTCTTTCGGAAATACGATCTCCGAGGATTTTCGGGTGGTAATTCCGTCGTGACCGTTTTAGACCCCAACACTGACCTGACTGGTGCGTCTCCTCGCACTAAAGTCTGTCCGGACGATCCTATCCAGGATCGGGGACATGACAGAACTTAGAATGGATTAGATGATTAGAAAAGGGGGGTCTTATGTAGGGACCCTATGTATTGGTGGTGTGGAAACACACGTACTGTTTGATACTGGAGCTACACACAGCTTTATGAGCCCAGATATGATCAGAAAAGGGTTGTTCCAGATGGGAACAGAGGATGATCCTTGCATAGTGAATGCAGCCGGTGGGCAAGTAATGCATTCATTAGGGCGAGTAAAGGATATCCCAATAGTGATCCAGGATAGAGTTATGCCTATGGATCTGGTTGTGGTCTGCCTTAAGAATCATGAGGTGATATTAGGCATGGACTGGCTTGGAAAGAACCGGGCCACTCTGGACTGTCACAGAGGAAGGGTGCAGTTTGAGAGTGGGTGTGGACCCCCGATCAGGTTCCAAGGTATTCGTCCGACCTCTGGATGCTTAGTGATATCAGCAGTCCAAGTGGAACGGATGCTTGAGAAGGGTTGTGAGGCCTTTTTGGTCACAATCGCCACTAAGGAGGTTGTAGGGGCTGGTGACCCTGTAACATCCCAGATCCTGAATAGGATCATTGGGACGGCCATGGTTCGAGCAAACGTACTAGTCAGTCTAAGGACATCAAGACAAGCGTTCCATGGCCAGATAAGAAGGTTAAGGACGTAAGGAAACTTAGACTTAACCTTATACAAGTCGAGAGTCAGCTAGGAAGAGTAAGACGGTAGCTGGACGGATGGAACAAGTAGCTCGACCAGCTCAACGGAGTTAGGCTAAGCTCACTCCAGCTCGGCCACTACTAAGTCAGCTCCACTAGCTGAACTACTAGCTCACTCAGCTGAGGCAGCTGGGAGTCAGCTCATCTCAGCTGGACGGACTGTTCGTGTTTCGGTCCGATGGTCCGGGTCCGGGCTGGTGGCAGGCCATGGGGGTCTGGCCATGAGGCCATGGACCGTTTGGGCATGGGACAAGGCCGTGGGCTAAGTCCAGAGGGATTGGGTAAGGCCTTGGGCCTCTGTCCGACCCAAACCCATGCGGTATTGGCGAAGGGACGCATGCGGCCGAGAGGGTGTAACCCTTGGCCGATTGTGCCCATCCGCTGGCCAGTCATGCCTGTTCGTGGGGCAAGACTTACCCCCTCGTATTCTATAAATATGGGGTCCACTCTGTCGATTTCAGTCATCCAATCTAGAGTAAAAATACTCAGAGAAATCATAGAAAGAGAAAGAAAGAGAGAGAGAGAGTTTCCGGCCAAAGCAATGCCGATTGTGTGGTGGTTAGGTTTCCGGTGATCTGATCGTTTGTGAGGCAACCTCCGATCAAGTATGGGAGACCGAGAGTAGGAGAAGAGCATTGAGAACCCTGACACAGTTCAGAAGGTACGTGGTGGGCTATGGATCCATCAGACCGAACAGACGGTCCTTGTGATCGCACCGCGGCTCTGGTCGGTCCATTAGACCTAACCTCTTCTCCTCTTCTTGTTTCTATCCGGCCCTTTCTCTTCTTTCTGATTATACACGAAGGTTGTGTTGGTTCAGTCCAAGGGACACGTCCCTAGACTTGGTCGGTCATAACCAAACCGCTAACCTAGACGCTGGTCGGTTAGACGGTCGGTTCGAATCGCACCATAGACTGGGCGGTTGGGCTAAACGTTTGGTCATGTCCCAAGAGGCCAAGGGTTGTGAGGTACCAAAGGTGGCTAAAAGGGTTACGGACGCCAAGAGGTACCCAGAGGTACGAGGACCAGAGGTACCAAGGACCAAAGGGGTGCATGTTCCAAACGGTGCCTGTTGAGACAGGTCGTGTCCGTTCCTTAGGGATCAGACCATGTCTTGTCCGTCGAGATAAGTACACGGTTTGTCTAAGCCAGGGTAAGAGTCGAAAGGTCCGATCGGCCGTTTGGCCTAACCGGATTGGGCGTGAGGCTTACTCGTCCGTTGGATCCAGGCCCAAGGCCGGATCAGGTAAGGAAGTCCGTTGGGCCTTTGATCTGGACTTCATCTAGGGTAGGCCGGTCACCTAGATTCTATCTGGATGGACGGATTGGTCTTCGGGACGATCCGGACTGTTTGTGTGTTCTGTTTATCTATTCTGGACTGTCTATCTGATTCTAAGTCAAAGGGTGGTTGGTTGATGACTTAGGATTCGGTAGGCAGGTTCATATCTTT
>NW_022610179.1:0-49275 GCF_000309985.2 Brassica rapa
TGGGGTCTTATAAAATTAGGAATTTTCTATCCATTTTATTACTTAAACCATATTTTGTATTAAAAAGAATAGAGATGCGTTCTTCTAAATGTATATTGATATATTTATCTACAAATTTCTGATCCAAATACGATTACTTAATTTCCTTTAATATCTACAAAATCTGAAATACTGTTTTAATTTTATTTTTAATTGTGACATTGGAAAATGCATTTATTATTGATTTATAGCGTAATTTTTAAAATAGGATAATAACGTACGAATCATCACTAAATTAAATATATTCAAATATAATATTAAAATAATATAACAACAAAACACAAATATCCAATATTTTTAAAAGTTCAAAAATAGTATGTAATTCTACTTTTGAAAATTATACAATTATCATTACTAAATAATTTTCAAAAGTTTATGTATTTTTATAAAATTATATATTTTTAATCTTAATACCATTAGTTTTAAAATATCTACAAAATTATAAGGGGAATTTGTCAAATATGATTTTGATTGCAAAAATATACCCAAACTTGAATCAAATGCAAAAATAACTCAAAAGCCTTGTAAAATTACAACCAGCTCCTTACGACAAAAAAAAAACAGAATTTGTTTTTACGAATATAACCCTATGAAGTTTGTTGAGTTTTTTTAAGTCTTCTAATGTTATGAAATTCTTCTGGAAGACAAATATTTTTGATAGAGGAAAAATTGAAATGATGTAATTATAAACAGTTGCAAGTGATATAAATCAAAATATAATAAAATGAAATTGATTTCAACATAGATGAATGAAAGCAGTGAGTCATATGATATTTTTTGGCTTAGGGTTTGGCAATCTTAACAATTTTTTTTAGGGTTAGAATTTGGAATCTTAACATTTTTTTTTGAAAAACTAAAATTTTAATCTATATGTGTTTAGTTTTATGTATATCAAACAATTTTTAACTTATATTTAAGTTTAATGAATTATTTGTTTCTACTTAGTTAGTTATTTGAGTTTAGAGCCTTGTTCAAAAACGCGGCCTCTGCGGCCGGTTAATCGGCGAGAATGCGTGAGGCGGAGGACCACCGCTGCGAGTTGGTGTTAATCAGAGCATTGATCGGATTTTTTTTAAAAAATCATCGTTTTTGTATGTTTTAGGTTCCGAATCACATCTCTCTCTTAGATCTGTTCTATTGTGACTAAAATCATCAAGAATAATAAGATTAAACAATTGCACCCATATGTCAACAGTTGCAAGACTGTGATCATCATCAATCCCGTAAGGCATAAGGGGCTTGTCCTCCTGGATGAACTTGTCCAGTTTCATCGTTGTCAGGAAGAACATCATATTCTTCTGCCACATTTTGAAGCCTTTGCCATCAAACTGGTTTGGCATCAGTCCTTGAGTGAACACACTAGGGACAGCTGGAGGAGTTTGAACTGCCACCGGACCACTTGCAGTTGCTGAAACTGAACCCGTCTGATAAAGACCAGCACCGAATAAGCTACGGCGAGTGGTTTCATCAGCAGCATTTCCCGCAGGGAGGATAGTGCTTGTTGTTGCTTCAGTGGTTGACGCTGTGATATTTCCAGCGGTTGTCATTGTTGCATCAGTGGCTGCAACGTTGAGTAGAATTGTTGTGACATTGGTAGTGTCAATGGGAGTGTTGTTATCGTTTGTCATTTTTCTGTAGAGAAAACATGAAAAACGGATTAGTACTCCATTCAAAAAATAACATATTATTTTAAAAAAATCATCGTTTTTGTATGTTTTAGGTTCCGAATCACATATATCTCTTTGATCTGTTCTATTGTGACTAAAATCATCAAGAATAATAAGATTAAACAATGAAATCGCAATAGAAAATGAAGGGCTGACATTGCTCTGTAAAAACAATCGCAGAGATTTAGGTAGAAGACATGGATATATTAGTCTTTTCGTAGTTCATTAAACTTAAAAATTCAAAAAAAAATGAGCTTGCCTCACTCGAACATCGGCATGTCATGAGTTTGAAGGTGCACATAACCACTAGTCTGAATGTCATTAAACATTTTAGTACATATATTAATTATATAAGACCTAGACATATATAAAATCCATAAAATTACTTCCCGATTAATCCCCGCGTAATCTCCGATTAATGGATTTGGCGCTAGGCGCTACCCAACCGCACGCGTTACGCCTAGCGAGTTTTCGGACAAGGGTTTAAAGTATATTTAGGGTATAGACGACTCTGCATGAAGTCTTCTAGACGATTTACTGAAAGCATTCTTGTGTGTTTTATGTTAGAAGACTTTCAGAGTTAATAATATTAAAATGTTTTTATTTCCACTAAAAATATTTTAGTTTTCCGCTTAAACTCTGGAAAATGTCTCCTCGTGTTTATTAAAGTTTTTTTATTCCCGCTAAAAATATTTTAGTTTCCTGTTTAAACATGAAAGTAATTTATTTTTGTCAAAAAAAATATAAAACTAAAAATCGAAATCTCAAAACCCAAGTTTTTTTTTACCACAAAAAAAAACATTGGTCTCATATATATATATTTTTTTTGTTACTCTCTCTCTCTCTCTCTGACGGCTGTTCTTCTTCTTCCCTTGTCGTCTTCTCTTCTCCCTAAGACACAACAAGACATAGAGACAAAAGAGAGAGAGAGAGGAGGCAAAGTTCGGACATGAGAAAGGAAGAAGAAGAGACGACGGCCGGAGAGAAGAGAGAGAGATCTCGGCTTGGTCGGCAAAGGCGATAGCTTGGGACGGATACTCTGAGATTGAGGCTTCTTCTGTAAGATTAGACTCTAAAGGTATGTCTCTGACTCTCGATTTAGTTTCGTTTTTGGTGAGTTTTGATTCAGATTTGTTGAGTCCAAAGGAGGGAAGTTTGTGCTGAGGATTGAGGATACCGATTTGGAGATATCAAAGCGAAGCTGCTGTTCTTCTCGTGGCTTGGTCTTGATTGTGATGAAGGTCTTTACTTCTTCTTCATGTGCGAGTTTCTCTACATTGGTTGTGTAATGGAAATTTTGATTGAAATTGCAGGTCCTGGGGTTGGTGGAGACTTTGGTCCTTACAAGACAATCCGAAAGGAATGCTCTTTACTTTAGTATTAATTTTCTTACAAGACTCGGTGATGGATGTAAGGCAGTTCCTTCTTGATGCCCCAGAGACATGTTATTTCACTCACTACGAGTTGTTGTTCCTTCTTTACGTGAAATGTTTTTGACGGGGGCTTGTATTGTACTGCTGGTTTTCAGGTATCGTTCTGTGCCTGGGTATTCAATGTAATTGCAACCATGGTCTGCTGAATTAAAGGCGGAGGTGAGCTTGACACTATACTATTGTTTTTTTTATGAATCTTCTAATGTTAACTGTTCTTATGAAGTTTTGTTTTGATTTGGATGAAAGTTGAACTAATGCTGGTTTTGAAAATATTAATGATATAGGTGTGAAGATCTTTTTCCTTTCCACAATCTATGTGTTGATGGGCTGTCCACTTTCTTATGTTGTATGGTACAGGCCTCTCTACCGATCCATGAGATGATGCTCCTTTTAACTAGTTTTTATTTCGATGGTTTTATTACAATTGAATATTAAACAAGACTAAGAATGTGTTGGATGGTTTTGATGATGAAGTTGTGGAAGAAAAGGGTGGTAAAGATGGTGAGCTTTTGGCTGATGCGATCGAGTGATGCAGAGATGGACACAAAAATGGATATGCTTGATGGTGAAGATGTGGTTGCCGATGATGATGATACTCCCTCCGTTTCGTTATGTAAGCAGTTTTGCCAAAAAATATTTGTTTCATAATATAAGTTGTTCTCGGAACCCAAAACAATAAATATACAATATTCCACTAAAAAACTTAAAGGCCTTGTCGTTAGTTTTCAATTTTTTAAACACAACTTACAATGTCAGTCAACTAACATTTACTACTAGTTACCAAAAAATCTATTTCTAAATTCACTATAAATACCACCGTAAATGTTGTCTTACTCCATTAGTTTTTCTTTTTGATTTACTTTCTTCGATCTATTTTTTCTTCATAAAACTATGGATCAAAATGAAGAAAAAAGTCAAAAAGAAAACAAAACAGAAAATGTTAAAAAAATCAACAAAACACAATCAAACCTCCAGATGTTCACTCGGCCATTTGACTTGAACAAGATGCATTATGATATTGGAGAGCTTCATCCCGACAAAGAAATTGAAGCTTAAATAAGCATATTACAAACTGTTCAAAAGTTTTACTTTGGCTCCATCATAAAATTTTGATTTTTTAGTTTAAATTAGTTATACAAAAATTTGGCTCCAAAATGTTGTAAAAAAGTTTTTAGAAAACTCAAACGTGTGATTGTTGATATTATTTTTTATTAATTTTATTACTAACAATAATCTCTTTCTAATTAAATGTTGCAGACAAAATGAACGTGTGCAATAAATACAAAAACGTTTTTATTGTTGTTTTAGAAAAAGTTGAAGTTTCTTAATAGCCGTGCTTTTAAGCAAAACTACTTACATAGCGAAACGGAGGGAGTAGTTACCATCAAAAATATTTTTCTTCACTAGTTTCCGCAGATCCGATCTTCTTTTTGTATAATCCTGCAATGATTGCTAATCAATTTTTTCTTACTTGGAATCCACATTATCCGATAAACAAATTTTCCTTAACTGACTTTACAATTATGTTCTTTCTGTACTTCAGCTACCATAGTCCCACTTACTACAGTTTACAATCATTTTGTCTAAGCCAAATTTTTATTAGTCAACAAGAAACATCTAATAATCAGAGAAAAATCAACTTATATATTCTTTATATAAACCAATTTATTTCAAAATGTATTTCAGTGATTAAAACTCTCAACTATTTTTCAATCAAAATAAAATCTTTCAAATTTTTTTTATTGTTTTAATACTTCAACTTACAAACTAATAACGTGTGTCACTTTTTGTTAAATAATTATAGACAGAGAGTGACAAATGTTAACACTTTGTAAATTGAAGGGTTAAAGATTTAAAATTAATTAAGATATCTTGATTACGATTCAAAAATAGTTGAAGGGTACTAAAACCCCTCAACTATAAAATTAAAAAATTATATTTACAAATCTACTTTACAAGAAATAAGATATATATATATATATATATATATATATATATATATATACACTTAAAATATAATTGACTATTGCAGTAATAATATCCCATGAAAACATTGTAGTATTTATAACAACTAGATCTTTTTTGCAAGCGTTATGCGCGGATCCAGATATTTTAAAATTATTTTTTGGTCAAAAAATCTAGTTGTGATAAATAGTGCAAGATTTTCATGGAAAGTATTACTGCAATAGTCAATTACATTTTAGGTATGTTTATACTTTAACAAAAAGTCAAACGAACACAAAGCACAAAAGGTCGAGATCAACAATGTCGTAAATAGGTCCCACAAGCTAATTAAAGAGGATTCGTTACGCACTTTCATGAGATGTGATTACGTGCCACTCATCAACAGCTCCATTGTACCCTCCACTATTATTTGCTGACTCGTATTTCTGTTTTCATATGGTCATATTTCCATACTGAGATTTCTATTCAAATGTATTTTCGAAGTATTTTAGTAACACAAAGATAAATACTCCATGATAAAAGAATTTTTTACTCTTTAAGACACTTTTTATCTTTCAAATTACACAATAGGTCACTTGTTGCTGGAGACACACTTTCTCTTTGTGCAATGTCCTATATGTCCTCAATCTAACTACGCTCTCTCCTAACCACAACCCTTCATAACTAAGCTGTCACTTTCCCTTCTTTAAAAAAAAAACGATTGATCAGTTTCTGATTTTTGAGTTTTCAAAAACCAATCTATATTCTCCTCCAACTTTACTTTTTCAGATTCAGATTTACTTTCCCCAATCTATATTAATGATATAGGTGTGAAGATCTTTTTCCTTTCCACAATCTATGTGTTGATGGGCTGTCCACTTTCTTATGTTGTATGGTACAGGCCTCTCTACCGATCCATGAGATGATGCTCCTTTTAACTAGTTTTTATTTCGATGGTTTTATTACAATTGAATATTAAACAAGACTAAGAATGTGTTGGATGGTTTTGATGATGAAGTTGTGGAAGAAAAGGGTGGTAAAGATGGTGAGCTTTTGGCTGATGCGATCGAGTGATGCAGAGATGGACACAAAAATGGATATGCTTGATGGTGAAGATGTGGTTGCCGATGATGATGATAGTTACCATCAAACGCCCTAAGTTATTCTCTAAATATTTTTCTTCACTAGTTTCCGTAGATCCGATCTTCTTTTTGTATAATCCTGCAATGATTGCTAATCAATTTTTTCTTACTTGGAATCCACGTTATCCGATAAACAATTTTTCCTTAACTGACTTTACAATTATGTTCTTTCTGTACTTCAGCTACCATAGTCCCACTTACAGTTTACAATCATTTTGTCTAAGCCAAATTTTTATTAGTCAACATGAAACATGTGATAATCAGAGAAAAATCAACTTATATACTCTTTATATAAACCAATTTATTTCAAAATGTGTTTCAGTGATTAAAACTCTCAACTATTATTCAATCAAAATAAAATCTTTCAAATTTTTTTTATTGTTTTAATACTTCAACTTACAAACTAATAATGTATGTCACTTTTTGTTACATAATTATAGACAGAGAGTGACAAATGTTAACACTTTATAAATTGAAGGGTTAAAGATTTAAAATTAATTAAGAGTTTTTTTACGATTCAAAAATAGTTGAAGGGTACTAAAACCCCTCAACTATAAAATTAAAAATTTATATTTACAAATCTACTTTACAAGAAATAAGATATATATACACTTAAAATATAATTGACTATTGCAGTAATAATATCCCATAAAAATCTTGCAGTATTTATAACAACTAGATCTTTTTTGCATGCATTATGTGCGGACCCAGATATTTTAAAATTATTTTTTTGGTCAAAAAATCTAGTTGTGATAAATAGTGCAAGATTTTCATGGGAAAGTATTACTGCAATAGTCAATTACATTTTAGGTATGTTTATATATCTTTTTTTTGGTAAAGTAAAATTTCAAGTATATAACTGTAGATAACCATTTTGGCTCTAAACCAAAAAACTTATAATTTATCTTCATCAAACGAAGAGTAACAAAGATAATCATGCCAACAGAAAAGATTCAGTTTACATTTCTGCTCTTCATTTTCTTAATTGCTTCATATCATTTTTCTCAAACCTTTGGTAATATTTTTACTCATATTTTTTCATATAAATAACAACGCTAGATAAAATCAGTTAATTTTAATTTTTTTTTTGACAAACTATTCATATTATTTGTTTTAAATGATTTCCAGCTGGTGGATGCAAGTACCAAGGATATTGTAAAACTGATGACGACTGCAAAAAAGTATGCATAGGCCATGACATAGATCGATCATTTATGACTTGCATTTTAAGTCGTCCAAAGAAAAACCAATGTTGTTGTCTTACTCGTCAGTGATATATCAATATTATCCATTGCTACCTGTTATAAGATTTAAAATTAATAAAAAATAAAGATATTTATAACAATATTCAATTTACATTAGCATGAGTATCTGACCCAAAATCCTTAAATGGTCAAGTGGAAAGAGTTTAAGTGGTTTCATATGTGTATTGATTATTCTATGTGAATCCATTTCCAAACAATGCATTGCCACACAATGGCAACAAATGCATTGTCATTTGTTAATATTGTTAAAGTAATTATAGTAATTATATTGTGATATGAGCTTTCAAAGCGCATGACTGTTTTAGCTGCAAAAATTATTTTTCATCTGAAAATATTATTTTACATAATTTATATACCTTCAAAAAGTGTAGTATAATACAATATTTCTTATTCTCTTTTGTTTCTGTAGCTATATCATCCTCTTTACTCTTTTCTTCTCTCAACTTCTTCTTTTTTCATGTCACTATTAGTTCCTACAAATAATCAAAGAAGATAAACAATATATGTTTATGTGTTCTCTTCTAGTATGTAAAACTATTTTGTCAGTGTCTCATCTGAAGCATCACCACCACCACCATATTTTCCTCTGCCAGTATCGCAACCCGTCGTCTCCCCACTTACTCCCACCGAAATTTTCTCCTCCTCTACTTCTTATGGTGGATTCTTCTCCTGCATTAACCTTTGCAACATCTCTCCCACCACCTCTGCAAATTTTATTTTTTCGTAAACCCCATGTGTTATGTTTTGTTGGTGTATCATTTTTACGAACCAATTGGTTTATATTTATTGACAAGACTAAGAAATTACAAGCAAAAACATACCAAGACTATACTTTTATAATCGAAAAAGGCCAAGAAAGTGGTAAACATTGTGAACCAGTAAAACAAAGATCGTACCATTTGGATAAAGAATATGGTATAATATAGTGTATGATATTAAATTTTAAATTAGAAAAGATGGACAATGACAATGCCACCTGCTCCTCTGTAAATCATATGTCCTCTTACTATGTATGATTGTTATCTTTTACCTTTAGAAAAAAATAACAGTTCAAATTGAAATGTAGTATTTTGCTTTATACTATTCGATTTAAGAACAATAGAATATAGATAAATCTTTAGAGTCTTTTCTCCTCCTCCTCCCCTTCCCATCCCCCTCACCCCTCCCCGCCCAGCCTCCTCCTCCTCCTCCGTCTCATCCTCTTCTTCTTCCCTTCTTTGTGAACAAACTGTTATATACATACTTTACTATTTGGTCAATAGAAATAGAATACTTGAGATAAGTCAGCTATTACGTTTGTCTTGTTCACGAACCTAGTTTTACATTTTCAGGGTTATCTTGTGATGTAATAATAATAACCCCTCTCTCTCTCTTTCTATTGTCTCCATTGATGTTCGTCGTCTCTTGGCTGTGTTAATCGCTTGTTTTGTGGTTCTAGCCGAGACAGAGTGGGGATTCATCCTTAAAGTGTCAAAGGTTCTTGAGTACTGGGCTGGGAGAGGAATGCTTCAGATTTTGTAAGTAACTGAGGAGCTCAAGAAAGA
Source organism: Brassica rapa (assembly GCF_000309985.2). NCBI lineage: Eukaryota > Viridiplantae > Streptophyta > Magnoliopsida > Brassicales > Brassicaceae > Brassica > Brassica rapa. The sequence goes on from NW_022610179.1 coordinate 9,035, forward strand.
GACAATTGTTTGGTTGGTGTAAAGATTATATATATTGGTTTGCTTTGTATCAGTGTGGCTGTGATGACAAGAGCTTTCCCTGACTATATGACTCAAAGGAAGGATCTCTTGCTTCTTCAGAACATCGCAAGCTACATGCTCCTCGCTTGTGTGGTCTTATCTATTTGATTTCAGTAAGATGTCACATTCATAGTTCTATTATTTCCTATGTTCTCTTGCGTTACTGTTGAATCTTTTTCTTCATTATAGTTTTTGGTTGATGTAGTGGTTGTATCTTTGCTTATATGATCAATCTCTTTTCAGTTTTGGATCTGCTATGTTTGATTTGGTTTAATCTTTTGATCGTTTGTCTGAACTTCAGGAGATTTTATGCATTGGTTTTCTGAAACGTGCTAGACAGCAGAAAGAAATCTCAAAAGAACAAGCTGTCAAGGATCTTGAGGCAAGTAGTGATAGTTTGAGTTTATTGTAGTGTCTATATGTGCATTCCATTCCTCAGATGGCTTCTAAATCATTGACCCTTGATGTTGCAGGAGATAGACAGACGCAGGGAAGAACTGGAGCAATTGCTCTTGGAGCATCGGAGTAGAGACGATGTGTGAATGTGATCACAAGTACAGTAGCTTCATTTGAACAGACGAGATCAGTTTGTTTTTGTATTAAAGGATTGTGTGACCTCTCTGTTTTCATCCTTTCCACTTTGTTTGCTGCTATTGACACGCTAAGCTTGTAATACTTGTCTTATAAGAGACGAGCACTACTGATGATACTTCATGCCTTTTGCGGCAAAACATTTGCAATATGGGAAGATATTATAGAATCACAATAATAAGAAGTCCTTCTCTTATTCAATCAGATCTCAATCACAAATAACAAGTCTCAAAATCACACATTATGCATCACACCTTGCATCCATATATATATAGGACTCGAAATATCCTAAATCACTTAGTATTATCATATCTCCTAATCCTAAAGATAATCACAACTTAAAATAGGAAAAGGAAACTTGTATCTCAAGCTTATCCAACAACATTCTCCCCCTTAAGCTTGAACTTGTCTTCACACACATTTTGAACTCCAATAAACTCTCTCATCTCTTTGAACTTAATTATTCCAAGTGACTTAGTAAGAATATCCGCCTTCTGTTTGCTTCCCGGAATGTGATCGACCTCGACCAACTCGTTTTCCACACACTCACGTATAAAGTGAAACCTCCTGTGAATATGCTTACTTCGGCCATGAAACACAGGATTTTTACTAAGTGCTATGGCAGACTTATCATCCACTTTGATCACCACTTTCTTGCTTTTCTTCCCAACAGCTTCACTTAGAAGTTCTTGCAACCATATCGTATGTTTAGCCGCTTCAGTCGCAGCCATAAACTCAGCCTCACAAGATGATAACGCCACTATTTCTTGTTTAGTTGAGCACCATGTTATAGGACTCTCACCAAAATAAAATATGTGTCAGTAGTACTCTTGCCATCATCATTATCGACATTGTGAGAGCTATCACTATAACCTAACAGCTCAGTACCTTTGTCACGCGGGTAGTACAGTCCGAGGGAGCAAGTCCCACGAAGATATCTCAGTACTTGCTTCAGGGCTGCACCATGGGACGTCCTCGGATCCTGCATATACCTGCTGAGAACACCTACGCTAAAAGAAAGATCTGGTCGCGTGTGTAACAGGTAACGGAGACATCCAATGGCACGGCGATACCCCCTTTCATCAATCTTCATTTCATCAAGTGACTTGGAGAAAGCTGCGTTTAACTCCATAGGTACATGAGTAGAGTTACAAGAACTCATATTAGCTTCTTCTAGAATTCTTTGTGCGTATCTATCTTGCTTGAGAATGATCCCGTCATTACCTTGCAACACTTCTATTCCCAAATAATACGTCAATAGTCCAAGATCGCTCATCTCAAACTTTGCAGCCATCTCTCGTTTAAAATTCTGGATAGAGGTCAAAGAAGAACCAGTAACTAGAAGATCGTCTACGTAGACTACGACAATAAGTAGCTCTTGGTCGTTTTCTTTGCAATAGAGTGAAGGCTCCTTTGAGCAATGCTTGAAGTTCAAGCCTCGAAGTATCTGGTTAAGCTTTATATTCCAAGCTCTAGGAACTTGTCGTAATCCATAGAGAGCCTTTTTTAACTTGTAAACCTTGTGTTATTTCCCAGCGACGACAAAACCTTCTGGTTGAGTGACGAACACATCTTCGTTTAGCTCTCCGTGAAGGAACGCAGTCTTAACGTCGAGATGGTGTATCTTCCAGCCATGTGTTCCAGCCAAAGCGATGATCAATCTAATTGTCTCAATACGAGCCACCGGAGAAAACACTTCATCATAGTCCACGCCATGCCGCTGAACATACCCTTTAGCTACTAAGCGAGTATTTACTGATCGAACCATCAGCATTGCGTTTAATCTTAAACACCCACTCAAGACTATTGGTTTAACACCTCTAGGTAGCTCAACCAGATCCCACGTATTGTTTTCTCGATTGAAAAAATCTCGTCCTTACACGCATCAATCCAAACCTCCAGCTCCTTGGCTTCGTTGTAGTCCCAAGGTTCCTCAGTAATAGCCATCAACAAACGTTCTCCCTCTATCTCAGCCATGAGAACATAGTGGTCAAGGTATGTAGGTCTCGTAGATGTTCTTGTTGATCGTCGTGGTTGAAAGCCATCATCACTATCCCCGTCTTCACTAACTTCTTCTTCCCCCGGTTCATCATTGTCTTCAGCTGAATTTTCAGGTACAGAAGCTTCAGCGTCAGTTGCGACATCATTATCCCAACGTTTTTTCACGAGCGTGAAGTCACCAGCTTCCATATCGACTGTTTCATCTGTCCAGCACCATTGCTTGTATTCATCAAACACAACGTCACGGCTCACAATAATGCGTTTGGTGTGAGGATCGAGAAGACGGTAAGCTTTAGATCCCGGTTCTGTTCCTAAGTGGACAAGAACTCTGGACCTGTCATCTAATTGCTTCCTACCAGCCTTCTCTGTTCTAGCGTAGCACACACATCCAAAAACCTTTAAGTGTGACAGGTTTGGTTTCCGACTTCTCAACGCTTCATACGGACTCAACCCGTCAAGAGATCTTGTTGCAACCCTATTGATCAAGTAAGTGGCATGCCTTATTGCTTCTCCCCATAGATGATTTGGTATGCTCATATGTTTTAAAATACTTCTTGTCATCTCCAATAACGTCCTGTTCCATCGCTCTACTACGCCGTTTGTTGAGGAGAGTACGGCGCAGTCAAGTGTCGATTGATCCCATACTTGTCGCAGTAGGACTGAAACTCATGAGATACAAACTCGCCTCCTCTATCTGTTCGTAGCGCTCTTAACTCTGTTTTTGTTTCTTGCTCCGTACGTAGCTTAAATATTTTAAACTTCTCGAGAGCTTCACTCTTTTCTTTAATCAGTATTGTCCACATGTATCGCAAATAGTCGTCTATGAGTACAAGAATGTATCTCTTGTGGGCTGGTGTTGGTGGTGTGATGGGTCCACAGAGATCTGCATGAATCAGTTCGAGAGTTTTTGAAGCTCAAAACGAGGTTGCTTGTGGGAAGGGCTTCCTGGTTTGTTTTCCCTTCAGACATGAGACACAAGCTTCAGTACTGCTCTCGACTTCAGACACGCCTGTAACCAGTTCTTTCTTGACCATTGACCTCATGGTCTCTTTGTTGATATGACCCAACCGTGCGTGCCACATTGTAGACTCTGCACAGGTCGTTACCTTCAAACACTCAATATGATCTGCTTGTAGCGTGACCTTGTATAAACGGTTTTTAGTTCTTGTTGTTTTAACCATTAGTAGACCATGCTTGTCGACTAGCTTGAGCGTGTTGTTCTTCATATTCACTTCACAGCCTGCCTCAGTGGCTTGTCCCAAACTAATGATGTTGCTCCGCAGCGATGGTATATAGTAGACATCTTTCAAAATTTTCTTTCAACCATTGATAATGAACCGAATTGAGCCTTTCCCCATTATATCGATTCGTGAGTCATCTCCAAAATGTACTTTCCCAGTAACGGTAGTGTCAAGCTCGAAGAAGAACATACGGTTTCCACTCATATGGTTGCTGGCGCCATTATCTAGATACCACACATCTTTAGTATCTGATTCCGTGTCAAAGATTTTAGGGTTTACATTCTCCTCATTCAAGTAAACGACCTCGTTCATCATCAACTCATCAGCTTCTTGAGTATCTTCGTCTTTCTTTTCATTCCCTTCGGCGGTCTCTTGAAGCTTTAACATCTTATCTGGACAGTCAATAGCGTAATGTCCAAGCTTGTCACAGTTGAAGCATGTGATATGTGAGGCATCTCCTCCACCTCGTCCTTGCCTATAAACTTATCTTTGTTGCTGAAAAGATCCACGACCGCGACCTCGTCCTCTCCAATTTGATCTGCCACTGCGTCCTCGTCCCCGGTTATTGTAGTTGTTACCATAGCCTTCGTGATTTGAACCTGCATTGTCGTACATTAGCTTCCCTGTTTCATCATTGACATCCTCTTCATCTTCTTCAGTTATTCTTTCTTCATACGCCTTTAAACGACCGACTATATCTTCATAGCTTGTGGTCTTAAGGTCTAGAACTTGCTCAAGTGAAGCAACCATATGAATGTACTTCTTTCTTGGCAAGCTCTTTAAAAAAAAATTCACAAACTTTGGTTCTTCAATTGTTTCTCCTAAGGAGGCAGATTTAGAAGCTATTTCAGATAGTTTTCCAGAGAATATATCAATCGTGTCTCCATCTTTCATCTTGATTCTATCGAACTCAGCCATCAAGGTTTGTAACCTTGCTTCTTTCACCTGCTCAGCTCCGACATGTCTCGCTTTTATTGCTTCCCAGACCGCCTTTGCTGTATCAATGTCGCCAACCTGTAAGACCAAAGTTTCTGGTATAGATTGTAATAAGAATGCAATAGCCATATTGTTTTTCTTCTCGTCTTTGGTTCCGGGGTCTATTGTTTCCCATACTTCGCTGACTTTCAGTGCTATCTTCATTCGCATGGCCCAGACAGTATAGTTCGATGAAGTTAGCATCGGAAATTTGACAGAAGTAGGTCTGCCATCTTGGTGTAACACGATATCACTTTTGCCGTCTCCCATTGTTGTCGATTGGAAACTTCAAAGTTATGCTTTGCTCTGATACCAAATATAGAATCACAATAATAAGAAGTCCTTCTCTTATTCAATCACAACGATCTCAATCACAAATCACAAGTCTCAAAATCACACATCATGCATCACACCTTGCATCCATATATATATAGGACTCGAAATATCCTAAATCACTTAGTATTATCATATCTCCTAATCCTAAAGATAATCACAACTTAAAATAGGAAAAGGAAACTTGTATCCCAAGCTTATCCAACAACAAATATAAGTATAATATAGTATAGTATTGTATAGTATAGATAACCATTTGCTCTAAACCCAAAAAACATATAACTTTATCTTCATCAAACTAAAAGCTACAAAGACAATCATGTCAACGGAAAAGATTCAGTTTACATCTCTACTCTTCATTTTCTTAATTGCTTCCTATCATTTTTTTCAATCATTTGTTAATATTTTATTCTTCTTTTTCATATAAATAAGAACTCTATATAAAATAAGTTAAATCAGTTTTTTTTGTTTTTGAAAAATTATTCATATTACTTGTTTTAAATGATTTTCAGCTGCTGAATGTAAGTACCAAGGCTATTGTAAAACTGATGACGACTGCATAAAAGTATGCGTAGATCATGAGATAGATCTATCATTTATGATTTGCATTTTAAGTCGTCCAAAAAAAAAAACCAATGTTGTTGTAGGCCTGGGCGTTCGGTCCCCCCATCGGATTCGGTTCGGTTTAAACGGGGTTTTGGATTTTCGGATGTAAGCCTAGAAGTCCCATTCGGTTTTTTAAAATTTCCGGTACGGTATCGGTTCGGAACCAACCAGGTTCGGATCGGTCCAGATAAAGCTCAGAAGATCCGCTTAAACCCGAAATTGAAATGGACCTTGTTCGGTTTCGGGTTTTGTAATCAAAATAACCAAAAAATCCGGAAGAAACCCGAACTACCCATTCATTAACACACCAAAACAGAACAAACTTGAATCTAAAACTTAGAAAGATACTGAAATTGAAAGCCACAGAATAGTACTAGAGTATTAAACAACACGAATTAAACCATAAGCAATTTTGCATGTCCCCACTATGAAAATACAAACGATCGTTAACAGCTTCAGATTCATCTTCTTTGTTGTGGTTTCTCAATCAAAAGATGATGTCAAAACCACCTGTAAACATAAAAGCACATATTTAAGTGAATAATAAGAACAAGAAATTACAGAAAACATGCATATAAAAGATGAATTAATGAAAAAATCAAAAGACATGCAAATAGAAGATGTTTCTATTGATTTGGAATCGATTAAAAATTTCCAGAAAAAAACCGAAGAAGAAGAAAGAAAACTTATGAACCTGTGATTGATTTTGATTCTTCTAATCCTCAGATAAAGCATGAGACAGAGAGACAAAGAGATTTATGGTTCCATTTTATTATTATAAGATTGAATCAAAAAAACATTGTTCTTTTTGGATTAGGGCTGGTCGCCGAGAACAGGAAAGAGAGGAAAATACATGGAAAGTATGTAAATGTAACAGCATATAACATAAATTATATATAAGATCGGTTTAGCTCGGGTGCTTCATTCGGCTCGGTTTACAACCGAACCGATCGGTTATCCGAAAGCCAAGAGGTTAAGACCCATTCAGTATTTAGCATGGATCCGTTACCGATCCGAACCCGCTACTTCGGTTCGGGTAAAGGTATGGGCTTCGGGTATAGTTATTTTCGCCCAGGCCTAGTTGTTGTCTTACTCGTCAATGATATATCAATATTATCTATGGCTACCCGTTATAAAATTTAAAATTAATAAAAAATAAAAATATTTAAAAAAATACCCAATTTAAATTAGCATGAATGCGAACCAAAATCCTTACATGGTTCAAGTGAGAAGAGCTTAAATGGTTTCATATGTGTATAATACTATAGGGATGAGCTTCTTTTTTTTAAAGCTAAGACAAGTTTGATTATATGAACAAGGAGGGATACAAGATGAGATGTGTTTTTAGAATAGAACAGCCAGCAAGAACTAAGTTCTTCTGGAGACCAAGCCCTGAAGGAGGGAGACACAACATAACCAAAGCTAAATACAATTTGAAACAAAGCTAAGATTAAACAGAGAAACATATTTGAATTTACGAAACAACACCATGTCTAGCTGCATAGCTTTTCCAAAACTCTACATTATCACACCATACTGCTGCTTCCCTTCACAATATTCTCCCATTCTGCTCTCATATCCGAAGAAACTGTATTTTCATCGAAATCTTGGATTTCGCCGCTGGGTTCCCACCGCTCAATCAGCGAGGAAAGGAAGCTGACGACCTGAGCCATGTCTGGTCTCTGCTCAGGTGTCCTTGTGCAGCATTGTCTTGCTAGTTTTGCAACTTTGTATATGGTCCGCTGAGTCTCCTGGTTGGCGATAATGTTTCTGTCAATAGCTTCCGAGAAAGTTTCTTCTTCGCGAAGCATCTTCCTGAACCATGCTGTGATATGGATATCGTCTTCAGCTCGGCTAAGGTCTGTAGCTTTCTTGCCGGTTATGAGCTCCATGAGGATGACTCCGAAGCTGTAAACATCGATCTTTCTCGTAACCCTTCCGTCCACTGCAATTACAGATATTTTAGTTGTTAGTTTCCAAAATAAATTACACAATCAAATATAGATAATTGACAGAGGAATAAGATAACTATACAATATTCAGGTGCCATGTAACCGGGTGTCCCACGACACTTGGTCTTGACTGATTCTCTGCCTTCTTCTGTAGCAGTCACTAATCCAAAGTCAGATACTTTGGCTCGTAAATCATCCCCGAGAAGAATGTTTGGCGGTTTCAAGTCCCTATGGATGTAGCTTTGGCTCTGGAGAGCCAGCGTATGGAGATACTCTACTGCTCGAGCAACATCCAATGCAATACTGAGGCGTGTAGTCCAGTCGAGTGGTCTCAAACTGTGGTCACTCCAGTGAAACAGATGTTTGCTCAATGTGCCTTGGGGCATGTACTGATAGACTACTAGCCTATCGTTTCCTTCAATGGAATACCCATAAAGAGACACTAGGTTGCGGTGATGAACCTTGGTTAGAACAGTGACCTCGGATTCGAATTCTTTGAGGCCTTTACCGGCAAAATCTTCTTGGTTCATCTTCTTAACAGCAATCTCCCTTCCATCGTGCAGTGTACCTCTGTATACGGATCCGAACCCGCCTTCTCTGAGTAAATTCTCAACTCCAAAGTTGTTTGTTTCAACTCTGAGAATCTGCATTGGTATTGCTTTGTTCTCGATGATCTCATTGTGCTCAGCCATGTTGATCTCGCTGTGCTCAGGCATCTCGGTCTCGTTGTGATCAGGCATCTCGATCTCGTTGTGCTCAGGCATCTCGATCTCGATGTGCTCAGAAGACTGCACGAGATCCTTCTTCATTTTATAAACCAGATAAACAATGAACCCCGCGACAACCAGCAACACGACAACCAAACTCGCAGTCAAACTTCCCACGAGGATTTTGATATTCATGTTTCCCTTACGTGAAGGAACCCCCGGACTGATGTCAGTCCCAATCTCCAAATTGCCTTTAGTATTTATCACTGGCTTCCCGTTTTTTATCTTGAATTCTGGCACCTTTCCGTGAAGCTGATTGTGAGAAACGTCCAGGACTCTGAGTTCCTTCAACTTAGTTATATCAACGGGAATAGTACCAGCCAGACGGTTATACGACAGGTCAATCAACTGAAGAGAGTCGAGGTCTCTAAACCTTGGAGAGATACTACCTGTTAGTTGTCTGAATGGCACGGCGAAAAAAACGATTCGACCCTCTATACAGGTTATCCCAAACCAATCCTGACACGGGTTGTTCCCTTTCCAACTCTTTGCAAATTCTAGGGGATAGTTAAATCCCCCAGCAATAGAAAGGAGAGTCTGAACGATGGGGTCACATGGAGAGCCAGGAGAATCTAAACAAAAAGTGTTCGTGCCTAGACTCATATCAACTCGAACCATCGAGTTAAACTTTGGCGTTGGTCCCTGAAGCAAATTACTGGAGAGAGCAACCACTTGCAGAGACTGCAGCTCAGTAAACCCTGTAGGAATGATTCCAGAAATCTGATTGCTCGTTATCTCGAAAACTCGCAGAGCTGTCAGGTTAACTAACTCCGGAGGTAGGCTTCCTGCGAATCCTTTGTTGGAGAGCCGTATGCCTGTGACGCGGCTGTTATTGTCACAATCCAGTTCAGTCCAAGTACAGTAATCTGAGCTAGTCCAATCAATATCGTCTGGACGATGCAAAGACGCCCTCAAGGCTGCCATAGCCAAGTAATCTGGTCCCTCATCTTCTAGGCTTGCATTTACCAACACAGATAAACAGAGACAGATCCAGAAAAGTCTTGTGGTACTTGAAGGTAGAGTCCTAAATAAACGAGAAACATGCACACTATTAGTCAAACGAATCCAAAATTATTCCAGCAATGTCAAGGAAACAAGTTGCATGTAGTATGAGCTACATATACGAATTCGTATACACATGCTCTAATACAAGAGAATGCTACCAATGAGACACATCAGCTAATGAGAGAGTAACAAAGAAGTATAAAGCAGAAATACGCTTTCGCTTTGAGATTAACCTAAGAAAAATTGTAAAAGTTTGTTAGCTTATTATTCTTGCTCTTTTCTGATATTTTATTTTCCTATGAATTTTCTGGTAAAATTGCTCAATCTTGTTCTAGAATTCTCTTCTTCACACTTAAGTGTTTTTGATTTGGCGTTTTATTAAGGTGAAATAAAGTGTTACTGTTTATAAAAAAAATTGAACAAAAGCTCATGGAATCAATGATATCAGGGATCACACTGGATAATGGAAATTTGGTCATGGGTAAAGGGACTCTCGGGTCTGTCTCTTAGTATTAGAGTGTGGGAACCTGGTCAGTGCCGGCTCAACAGGGAGGGCAAGGAGTGCACTCGCCTAGGGCCCACCCCAAAAGCCAATCAATTCAATAACAGAAGGGGCCCGTCTTTTTTTTTTTTTTTTAGAGTAGGGCCCTATAATCTTAGTTTAATTAACTATCATGTGTAAAAATTATTTTTGCCCAAGGGCCTAATACAATTCTAAGCCGGCCCTGAACCTGGTGGTGTCTTGACTAAGCTAACTAAGTGGAATAGTGTGAAGACATGTCGTGAAGATGTTTTGATAAGGAGAGTGATACAGAGATGTGTTGGTGATGTTACAAACACTTACCTTTTGATCTGGGAGGAGTTGTTTGTCCTACAAAGTGTAGTCAGTGATGTTTTGGTTTGTCAAAGATAAATCGGATGAACAGAGTTGGAGTGGATCTTTTGCTTATGTTTACAAGTTAGTCAATGTACATGGATCTAGTTCACACGACTAAGACGTAGGAGTCTCATGCAATGGTCGAAGGTGATGAGATGATTTGAGCTTGTTTGTCTGTGGGAGTATTCATCACAGAGAGTTACATTCTGATTCTACTCTGTCACTATTCCGCCAAGGAGTGAAATGCTTCAATTAGAAGCTTCTGACCACTAAGGGGTTGTTATTGGATTGAAGAATTCATTAATGGAAATTCAATTAGAATTATTTTACTCCATTATTTTTATTTTAATTCTTATGATATTAAATGGAGTTCTTTATAATTTTTGTACGTGAATATTGGTCGTCTTCTTCTGAGTCTTGAGATTCTCCACTAGCAAAGCAGTAAATGGTGCTTGACCATATCACATTATGGATATTAACCAGTAGCAAATGCATGTGTTCTTGCTTAGATTCACCAACGCCAAAGACATTTTAAGGTTTATGCCACAAGATGAAACTTTTTAGACTTTAATTCTCTTCAAAAGGAGGAGCGTCTTAGATGAATCATATCAGTAAATTATCTCTCAAGAACTGGGCCGTAGATAAGTTTGTATGAGGAATTTACAATGTTTGATGTCCCTTCCCGCGATGACCAGTGTTTGCTTGTTACACACTATATGATGAATTTACAATGTTTTATAATACTTTATATACCTTAGATGATCCGTTATTCTCCATGTATTCATAGCTCTGATCAAAGTGGTTTAATCCAAAAATTTCCTCTATCCAACGACTCAACCGTAATTCTATGGAGCAGATTTTGCTTGATTTCTTGCTTGATCAAAGTGATTTTACTTGATTTCTTGCTCTGATCAAAGTGTTTGCTTGATTTCAAGACAGAAAATGAGACAGCAGAATCAGAGTAGATAAATTTTTTGTTTTATTGTAAGTAGCCTCTTTGATAAAGTGAGGAGAGCATGAAAAGAGTGTTTTAACCTTGTTAATATAGATTACAGATAGAAAGGGAAGAAGCGATTAATGGATGCTTTAGATTTTCCCCTTCAGTCAAAAGGGGCAAAATCACAAAACTGTCCAGATATAGTAACATCACTACTACCAAATTTCTTTTAAATCTCGCCGGCGAGACATTAGTTGGCCACATATATTTGATACAAATTATGAACATATTTATGTTGTTCACTTATAATAGGGGAAATTTTTGTAAGCGCCGGCGAGAGTTGTAGAGATTATTTTTTTTGTTTATATTACAAATCATATAATCTGATAAATAAATAACTAAGAAGAGTTCATATTTTTAGAAAAAATAACTATTAGTATATGAACCAAATAATTAATAACATTAAAGTTTTCTTAAGTACTAGTGGTATTCCGGCGCTACGCGCAAGGTTCAGATGTTTTATTTTTAATGAATTTTAAATTAAATTTATTGTTTTAGTAAATATTTTTTAAAAAATATATAAAGATGTAAATATGTGGAAAAAGAATGATAACTTTTCCGATTCATTTGATAGTGGTTAGCGATCGTAGTGTATCACTTTGTTTTGAAGTTGGTTAGGTCAAAGATGAATAGCATAAGTAGTTTTTACTGATCGATTCAATAAAAATAGAATAAATTCCTGATAGTCGTAATAAAATTAATATAGTTAAACTTTAAACATAAAGTAAAGTTGATGTTCGAAAAATAAAAATGTAGGGTTGTGAAAATAAAACTGAACCCAAAAATCTGAATTGATCCGAACCTGACATAAATACCGAATGGATGTTCTTTTATGGTATTTTGGGTTATGAGTTTTATCTGAACCGAACCCAAACCTAACTGCATATATGATAGAACCCGAAATATTCAAAATCCAAAAGGAACTTATACCAAACATGATTTCAATTCCTAACATTTCATGGAAATAATCAGCCAACATTTTGCCATCCATGCTGATGATGAGCTTGTTATGGTTTGACTAGTGAATATATATTTAATTTATATAACATAAATAAACTATTAAGTATCACCTGCATAGTACATAATAGTTACCGAATTTTGAATTTTTATTGAGACTATATTGAATTAAAACGTTTCAAATGAAGTATACAAACACTAAGTGAATTTTACTCTGAATTTATTTAGGATGATCAAGCATGCTGAATATTCTTATCGAATTGTTTTTCTCTTGAGGTGTGTCCACGTTTTGCGAGAGTTTATTTAATTATTTAAGTTTATCATTTCACAAATGTTTTATATGGATGTGATTTGTTTTTAATTTTCGGTCAAACAATTGCTCTCATATCATATGTTTTAAATTATTGTCATTCATTAGCATCCTGTTTACTTGATTAACGAAAAACAACTTAAGTTATATATTATATGTTTTGAATACATAAATGGAGTATGTTTTAGATAATTAAAGATGGAAAATAACTTCAGATTTGTGCTTTACATCATTCATATTTTCTATTTTATAGAGTTTCTCACTATTCACGCAAATATATCTTTTATATTTTTATTGCTTGTTTCTGACTATTTTGAAATTTTTGGTTCTAATTATGTATTATTTTTGGTGATAGTTTTCAATAATTTTATTAGTTTTTCTTGGCCTTATTTTAAAGCAAAAAAAGAAGAAAAATAGATGAGTTACAATATTTTTGGTTTTAATTTTTGTCTACACTGGTTTCACGAAATGCAAGAAAACAATATAGTAAATGGATTATTAATTTAATTTTTGTTGTTATTAATTTCTCCAATCTTTTTTAAAAATTTATGTATTCGGTGTTATATTATGTATTTTGGATAAATTATCTATTTCGATAAAGTTCCTATATATTTGTTATATCTTTTTATTTTGTCTTTCAAACTATTTTTTTAATTTTAATTTTGGAATATATATTAATCATTTATTGAGATTTTGTTATTTTTATTTATTTCTCAAAACTTGATTTTAGTGATTAAAGTGTGGAAATTTATGTCAGATTAACTGTTATATATTTTAGTTGTCTTGAGTTTGATGAAATGTGAAATAAATATCATAATGAATTTTTTTTTATGAAAGTTCCTTCTTTTTCTATTAATTTATTTTTATTGTAAGTAGCCTCTTTGATAAAGTGAGGAGAGCATGAAAAGAGTGTGTTTAACCTTGTTAATATAGACTAGAGTCTTTGTCCGCGCTACGCGCGGAAAATGGAGGCTGAAGAAATTATTAAGTAACATTTTTTAATATTATTAAGAATTTATTTGCTAAGTTCAATTATGTTTTTTTTGGAAGTTGACATTTTCTATAAGTTTTTGACATAGGTGGATGGATTAAAATGTCAGGAAATAGATGATAATAAATTAGTTTAAAGGAAGAAAAACAGATGAGAAAATATTTTGTTGCAGTCAAGCAGAATGAAAGATATTGAGGAACAATAATGTTTTTAGGTTGAAAAGAATTGTACACCATAAAGGTCACACTTATCAAAGCCACCTATGCGATCAAGTTTGATAACTCAATTAGTTATGAAAAGATACTGTGAAGAATATATTATTTTATCAGTTACAAAAAAAAAAATATATTATTATAATTCACTTAAACTTACAATCATAAAACTTTGGTTTGAACGCTGGTGGATTGCATATCTGGTGGACTACGAAATACATTCATAATTTAAAATGGTATGATTTTGAATAAGGAAATACTATATCTTAGGAGTCATGACACACCTTTTGGTTTGTTGCGTGATCCGAGTGGACGTCCTCTTTTTCTTTTTATGTGTGTTCCCTGTAGAAGTTTGGAAACAAAAAATTTTAGGTGTTAAAATTATTTTATTTTTTTTGCAAAAGAGGTTGATTTTTTTTTTTGAGGAGTTGGTTGCATTGTTATCCTATCGCGATGGAATAGGAAATGGATGCTTGTGCATGGTCGGATTAGTAAATATTTTAAAGTTTTTCATTTTGTCGAATAAGTATATTTATGAATTTGGCTACTTAACAGGAGTTAGGGGATTTGGGGTTTATGTAGCAGAATATTGGCATTATGTAATATTGACATGGCTATTAATATTGATGACACATTGTATAGCTAAATATGACATATATAATTATATTTAATGTTAATTTATAATTTTGGTTAAGGTAATAACTCATATATTACAATTCATGTTGATATTGTTTTTTTAGTAAATTTTCAAATTATGATAATAATTCATACATCATCACTAAAATAAATATATCCGAATATGATAATCAATTTCAAAATATTGTTTTGTTTTAATATAATTATACAACTTCATAACTAAACTTAAAAAAACAAAATTCTATACTTAAATAAATACTTAATCGTTAAATCTTTAGTATTTTATATATCAACAATTTTTAAAAATTAGTTTTAATTTTTGATAACTATACAATTATTTATACAAATTTATTAATTATAAGTAACCAAAATAGATAGATAGAAAAATCTATCTAAGTCTAAGATTTTAGATATATACATATATATTCTTAAAATAATTTCAGAAAACAAATATATTTTTATTTTAAGTTTAGTTAATTTATATTTAGTTAATTCTATTATATGTAGTTAAAACAAATACTAAAATACGATTCTTGGTATAGCATACAAATAATTCAATGAAAAAATAATCTATGATTTTTCAAAAATTGATTACTAACCTTCTTTAGTTTTATCAGATTTGTCGAGAGCAGCTTCATCCCATCTATAGTGAAATTCTTAATTTTGTAGTTTATATGTAATTATACTACAATATATTTTAATTTCTATTTTATTAGGTTATCAAAACGATATATGAGTTATGTATTTAAAAAATATTTTCATCGTTTATATGGTTGTTGTGTTTTCAGAAATTTCCAATTTACGTTCCTTCAAGACTTTTGATCTTAAGTTTTGCAAGGCTTTGGAATTTTTTTAGAACAATACGACTTATCATTCGAAATTGGAAGATGCAATTATTATTATTTACTTACGAATTCTGTCAGCAATTTGTTATAAGAAGAATTCACCAGCTATACGGTGAGGGTTCA
Organism: Brassica rapa; assembly: GCF_000309985.2. Lineage (NCBI taxonomy): Eukaryota > Viridiplantae > Streptophyta > Magnoliopsida > Brassicales > Brassicaceae > Brassica > Brassica rapa. The sequence continues at coordinate 24,514 of NW_022610179.1, forward strand.
AACTGATACTTGCAAATATCAAATCCGAAGCAAATGCCACAACACATCTGTATAACAACGTGGCTTGTCAGATTATCAATTTGCTATGCACAAATAAATCCAACTTTCAGAAAGAACAGCATTCTATAGATTTGTCAATGTTATTTAAAAAGTCTGATGATATTTTAAGAGTCTCAACTATGATCTAAATTTATCAATCAATGATCCTATAAACACCATCAGTTCACTCGTCTCCAGTGACTGTTGCTTTTTTTAGACGCTGAGAGGGATGTTACCAAACGAATAATAGCTATGGTTCAGGTGATTTACACATATGAAGTAGATGGTGGAGGTACTTACCGATGCAAGGCTTGGTCATCAGAAAGCTTTCCCTTTGCTCTAAACCAATACCTTAGTCTGCAAGAAGACTTTGTCAGAATAATAAAACAAAACCAAAAAAAGTAAAGAGAATTTGATGCAAGTGATGAGTTTCATGTGTAATCAATCACATGAACCAGGTTAGTAAAGGTGAGATATACCACTACCACATCTCTACTTACTCCTCTTCTCAGAGCATTAAAGACATAAATGATGCTTGTGATGAGATCGCTATTAGTTGGTGCGGATGGAGAGATCTTGGAGCTGCTTTGGATCGACTTCCGAGGGAGTTCTGGTTAGTGCACATTGCGCAGTGGTTGTCTTTGGGAAAGCTATTACATCCCTTATGGAACTCGCACCTGCCAGCATCATTACCATCCTATCTAATCCATAAGCAATTCCACCTGCAAACAATATACCAGATGCTCATCAACCATGCTTGAACAATCTTGTTCATCATCATCATCATCATCATCACAAGAGTGGCATCAAGTTATTGATATACCATGAGGAGGAGCACCCATGTCAAGAGCCTCCAGAAGATAGCCAAACTTTGCTTCAGCCTGTTTGTAGAAAACAGCATGAGAAAAGGCTTTTCTGTAATAATCAATCAAACAAAGTGATTCTAACCTCTTCAGCTGAGATGCCAATGATCTCTAGAACCTTTTCTTGGACATCCCGCTTATATATCCTTAAACTTCCTCCACCAATCTAGTATACATCAAGACAGTGTATCAAAACAATCTCCAAAAACATTGTTCCATGAAAAAGTAAAATGGCCAAGCTGTTTATGTACCTCGACGCCATTATAGACCATGTCATAGGCAAGAGCTCGTGCAGAAGGTAAGTCATCCATATCTTCAGGCCTAGGAGCTGTGAATGGATGATGTAATGCCTAAAGAGACATTTTTCATATTAGCAAACAACATAAAATGGCTATTAATCTCATTAGATAGTCAAGTTGTTTACGGTAGAAGCATTTTTACTTTTTCAAACTGCTTCATCTACACTTATCTCAAAAAAATCTTAAGCGCATATTTACAATTCTAGTACCCGTCAATGTTCTTCCGCCGCTTCACATAACGACGCAAGCATTCGGATTATCATCGCTGAAAATCTGAGGTGCTAAGTATTCAATCGTATCTCCATCCTCACCCGGAAAATACGCAGACCCGTGAGCAGGCTGAGCCGCCACGTACTGTTTCTCTTTTGCGTTACCATTCTTGGCCGTCGCCACAATCTCCACGCTACGTTTTAGCTTCTCAGTCAAACTCCTGACGAGCTTTTTCACGTCCATTGTTCCTTTAACCGTCACCAACTGCTTCTCGTGATCTATTGAAAACCCACTCACACCTGCCGTTGCAAAAACCAAAAAATAAAACGTCGTCAGCGTTTTAAACTAAAAACAGCGTTTTGAAAACGCTGACAGAACTCATTGGTTTTGTCGTGTCTCTCTCTTCAAACCTTTGGCTTTAGAGACAGTCTTTTGAATCTTCTCAATACACCGTTCACGGTGGAAGTCCACACCTTCAGTACCGCCGTTGTAACCGGAGCCTAACACAGACTTTTAGAATCAGATTCTTGGTTTTGTAATAATACAAACGGTTAAGTAAAGTTCAAAGCTTTACCTCTTTAGGTTTCACATCATAAGCAAGGACCTCAAGCCTCTTAATATAGGTTGAGTAAGAAAGTAAAGATCCGATTGTTTGCTTTCTCGCGAGATGAGCGATGGACGTCGGCGAGATCGGCGGGGAAAGGTGGTGGTTGGAGAGAACGGTTTCTCCGGTGCAATGGGTTGTCGTAAAAGTTTGTTCTTCCTCTCCGTCTCGCTTCCGTTTGTTCTGTCCAACGTCAGCGTGTTGATTCCACGTCCCTACCTCAAGCGGGAAATTCACAATGGCCTTAGCCCCTCGAAGTTTAAACGCTGCTTGGTCGTAACCCCTAGCGGCTTCGATCTCCGTGTCAAACGTCCCGAGCGAAACCCTAGTTCCCCGACGGTTCGGATCTCGGATCTCCGCCGCGAATTTCACCCACGGCCTCATCCTCACTCCTCTGTAATGCATCTTCTCTTCCGCGGACACATGTACGGGTAGCTGCTCTGGCTGGGGATTTGCGGTTGCGAATTGGATCCACTCGGTTCTGTTCGGCGGCTCGATCTTCAACGGCGGTTTCCGGTTCGATCTCGAGGCTGAACCAGAAACACCGCGTGGATTCGATTGAAACGTGAAAGATGATTCGCTCGATGCTAGATGAGACTTTATGATAAGCAAATGAACTTAATGAGACTTAGATGTGGAAGCGAAGGAGAATCGGAAGTGGTGTAATGGGAGGAAAACGAAACGGAGAGGTCCATGTGTTGTGTGAATGAACGAATGACATGGCAAAAAGAACTCATCCTATTGGCTGATTTAATTGCTGACGTGGACAGCTTCTCTGATGCTCATATAACCCTTTTAGTATAGGTTAGATTACAGATCAAAATTGAAAATTGTCTTTTTTAAATCTATCTCTCCTTTTTAAACTCTGTATATGCGGTGGTTGTTATATCCTTGTATTTGTCAGCTGCATTTGCAAGCCTTTATTGTCTATTTGATTCCCTCACCAAAGGAAATGTATTATTTCTTTTTCTCTGTCCCACCGTGTTACTTTAACAGTTTTGAACCATCCTATAGCTAGTGTCATATGTTTCTGAAAAAAATAATCCAAATTTATACCCCCTTTTTTTGTATGTTATGGAACACAATGTGGGGTTCGGATTGTAGTTCATGTTGCTTTGTATGAGCAGAATGAAAAGCCGGAGGTGCTAAAAAAGAAAATTCACCATGCAGCAGGAACATGGTGGTCCAAGAGGAAATCAATTGGCGGAGTAGAACATCTTCAAGATGTGAAAAGGGAAGATGATATTGATCCCATTAAAAAAACACAGAGAATGAAAGGAATAACGTTGAAGCTGATCTATAAATTTGAGGAGACATTGGAACTCAAGTTGTCTTCCTAGAGGATATGATCCTCGCCGTAGAGAACCTTCGTACTTTACTGGTTAGTTAATCTCATCTTCCATCCTAATTAAATTACAGAAGTTACGCTTACAACAATAATAACATATGCACTCTATTTAGGATAGCAACTTTCTTCATATTATTTAGTGTCCTGATTATAACTTTGATCTCAAATTAACAGTAACTATAACCGGTGGGAGTTGGTGGTTCCTTACTCACACGCTCGCCCCTCGGTTGCTAACCCTTCTCTCATGAGTGTACAAACGGAAACCCATTCAATGAATATCTCTAACTGATTTCTTTCATAAACCAGAACAAAACACTTGGCATCCCAAATCGAATCTTCCAAGAAGGTAAAAAGCTCAGCAGGCCTCAGCAACCAGAGTTTAAAGTAATAAAATTTTCAAATTTATTTCTTTTTAAAATGCAGTGTTAGATTTCAATCAATACTGCCTCAAATTAAAATATTAATCAAAATCAGTCAATATTTTCCATACAAAATATAAACGAACAGTTTTCAATTTTCTAAAATTGAAATCAATTTTTTTTTGTTATAATACACATGTATCATGATTCATGGCTATATATGTATGAGTAACACTTTATCAATTTTTACTTCCGAAAAATAAATAAAAAACAAGTATAGTGAATTTATGAATCATACTCAGACTTTCAAACTTATGCAGACTATACAAATCAAAATATGGAGACACCATCCATAAATTAAATATAGTGAAAATTATAACTAAACATATATAAATAATACAAGTTAAGAGGGATGGATATAAACAAAAAAAAATCATAAAACACTTGCGGGAGAAGCAAAAAGCTTTCTTGCACCATTATTACAACTTCTTAACAAAGCTAGATGCAACCCTCAGTTGTTGTTGTTGTTTTTTTTGTTTTTGCTTAAACCTCCTCAGTTGTTCACGGCAATATAGCCATCTTATTTCATCGTCTTAATCTTAACCACATGTATACGGGCCTCATTTCATGTATTAGCAAATGAAAGAATCAATTCTTCTCCATATACATATCTATTCTATTAAAACAGCAATGTGACCCATTAATAAAAATAGAGTCCAACAATTATTTCATCTATCTTTATTTTTTTATATGATAACTGCAATGCCCTTTTAATTAACCACCACATATACATGTACACGGTTAGACGCCTAAAAATCAGGGGCCAAAAATCTTATAACTGCATCAATAGATCTTAATTAATTAAAAATTAAACATCATTAGTATTAATATGCGAATATGTAGGGAACCTCTATTTATATGTAACTTCCGTTTTTACAATTTGTTTTCTACTAATGAGGACCATTTAAAATCTAATTTAAATAACTTTACGACCATTTTACAATTGTTTTCTACAATTGTAATATACTCATACAGCAGTACATATTTATATTCACTGAACTTCATACAATTTAAGGCGCTAAATAATACTTCTTAAAAGTTGGAAGAAAACATGTGGATGTCGCATAAGTCTGATATGCCTTTGATTGGTTTCCTAACATCATCTTACTTCTTTTATAATAATGAACGCCTGCAAAAAAAAGCATTCATTCCCCAGAAGAAAACAAAAGAGTTATATATATATGGCTTATAAACAAGATTTGAAAATATTATATACTTCAGTTCTTAATATTTTGGATGATACATGTTAACGATCATGTGTTAGATAACATTCTTTGATGACAGAATAATAAATTTGCAAAGCAAGCAAAATAAACATCTAAAACAAGTACTCTATGTAAAGGATCAACCAGAAAAGATAGATTGGTTAATTCAGATCATAAGAACATAAGCTATGTCTTCTTCTACTATTGATGTAAAGGATCAATTGTCACAATTTTTTTTTTTTTAAATCCCTATCCCGAATATACTGCATTTGATACAGAACATAGATTTTTCACATGACCAAAAGATTACCTGAGATCTTGACAGGAGCAAAGCCAATTTAAACTTCTCTGGTTTCAATTGAACATAGTCACTCAGATTCGGCTTCCACCGTCTTCTACGGCTTTGTAAGAACCAAATGAGCTTTCACTTTATTGTTCTATCGTTTACCGGTGGTGCAGTGAGTCCAGCAATACCACAATAACATGATTCTCAGTACCACTTTCCTTTTTATTTTCATCCAAACACCAAAAGTTTAGTTACTTTTAAGAATGAAAGTTGAAAGAGATTCACAGTTGGTTCAATTACCTTTATCAAAGCAGCAGCATCTTCTTCTGCAGTGCCTCCAATTTCTCCAATGAGAACGATATCTGAAACAACCAGCTGCCTTTTCTTAGTTTCAATCATTCAAGGACAAATATTTAAGTTACTAACTACACTTAGAAAATAGATGAATCAAAGGAATCAAAGCTTCTAAGACAGTAATATTTTGCAGTCAAGTGATTAGTTAAACATGTTGCCATTCTACTAATCGATCTTTATGGTTAATCTACTTAGGGAAAAATTGTCTTTACGGTTCATATGTTTAACCCGATACGAACATAAACTATGTCTTTTTCTACTATGGATGTAAAGGATCAGATCAATTGTGAGATTTTTTTTTAAACAAAATCCTGATCCCGAATTAAACTTTTACAGAAGAACATAGATTAATCACACCAAAAGATTACCTGAGATCTTGACAGGAGCAAAGCCGATTTAAACTTCTCTGGTTTCAATTGAACATAGTCACTCAGATTCAGCTTGCACAGTCTTTTACGGCTTTCGAAGAACCGAATGAGCTTTACTCACCGACAAAATATAAACGTAATTAAGACAGAAGAAGCTCACAAGGTTTTGTCGGGATAAAAGAATTTGGGCCATGAACATTTAATTTACGAAACCCATTAAAATTGGGCCATGGACTTTGATTTACATAACTTATTTTTAATTGCTATACAAATTATTATGTGTAGTATTATGTGTAATAATGATGTAATTATAATTATATAAGACAAAACCTTATGTGAGCTTTGTTAAAATATGTCAAATAGGTTTAAAATAATTCCCCTTTTGTGTCATACTTTGTTATATTTAAAAAAAATAACTGTTTAAAAATAAATTACCATATTAATAAAATAATAAATTCAATACAATTATCAAAATACTTTACTAATTATTTTTTTAAAAAACATTATGCAAATATGATCACAGATAAAAACACGATTACAAATAATGATACAAAGAAATACACAAATGCATATGAAACTTGATTTATTTAATATACTTACAAAAATTATCTATTCTATTAAATTCATATCATACAAAAATATGATTATACAAACACACAAATATATAAATTATATTAGGCAAAAATTTCAAAAACAAAAAATATACCCGTCCTCTCGAGGGCGGGTCAATATCTAGTTATACTATAAATTCACGGTAAGATATTTTTAAAAAGTAAAAATCTTTGTTCTAAAATAAAAAAAATATTGAACTAACATGAATCATCGTTTTAAGATGCGCATATGTACACAACAACAACAATTCATTCAATAAAAAAAAACCAAAGATTTGAAAAATATAAACCTTACGTAGAGAAAAATTTAATTTGTTTCTGATTTAAAATGCATCAATAAGTTATTTTCCGTTTATTGCTAGACAAATTTCAATGCAACATAAGATATATGTAAAGAAATTCAAAAAAGCAAATAGAAAAAAAAACAATAGGATCTTAGCAAGAGAACCATTCTTCTCTAAATCAAACGAGTAGGCTCTGCAACCACTTCCAAAGTTGGATATTTTGATAAATTTCATGTAAACAGAAGAGACATCGAAACAGAATTTGGATAAATTTTCAAGCACATAAATCTAGTTGATGTAAAAATTGTAAATAACTCATTTTAAGTTGGTATTAAACATTGATGCCAAATCAAATTTTACATCACTTTTCCCAAACACTGATGCTAGTCAGTAGTATGAAATTAGAGTTACCTTGGTTCCCTTTTCATCTACAAACTATCAGTCTATTCTTCCACTTGTAGATTAAAGGATTTTAAGTTCGTTCAGGGATAGGTAACAGAGCAAATTATACATGTGACTGTTTGCTACTTTGCTCTATCAACCTGATTATAACATTTCAGCCTGAAAGAGAATAGTTAAAATTTGGACGACTTCAGTATCAATCATTAGAGACCGTTAATGGTGTACTAGACTTAAAAAGTCGTAAAAATACATCTCGTACAATATCGTTGATCGATTTGTGGTAGGAAGTTAGGAACTATCATTGTTCAATTAATTCAAACAAATGTCTGACTATATAAATGGGGTCTTATAAAATTTAGGAAATTTCTATCCATTTTATTACTTAAAACCATATTTTGTATTAAAAAGAATAGAGATGCTTTCTTCTAAATGTATTAATATATTTATCTACAAATTTCTGATCCAAATAACCTTTTGGAAGCATAACCTTTTTTTTTTGAAAAACTAAATTTTAATCTATATGTGTTTAGTTTTATGTATATTAAACAGTTTTTAAGTTGTACTTATGTTTAATGAATTATTTTTTTTATTTAATTAGTTATTTGAGTTTAGAGTATATTTAGGGTATAGACGAATTTTCATGAAGTCTTCTAGACGATTTCCTAAAATCCTTCTTGTGTTTTTATGTTAGATGACTTTCAAGTCTTCCGAGTTATAAATATTAAAATATTTTAGTTTTCCGTTTAAACTCTGGAAAATGTAATCTCGTGTTTATTAAAAAAAAAATTAATTTCCGCTAAAAATATTTTAATTTCCTGTTTAATCATGAAATTAATTTATTTTGGTCAAAAAAATATAAAATATAAAACTTAAAATCTAAAACTCAAAACCAAGTATTTTTACCACAAAAAAAACATTTGTCATATTTTTTTTTAATTTCTTACTCTCTCTCTCTGACGGCTGTTCTTCTTCTTCTTCCTTGTCGTCTTCTCTTCTCCCTGAGACACAACAAGACATAGAGAGAAAAGAGAGACACAGTAAGAGAGAGGAGGAGGCAAAGTTCGGTTTTACTGTATTGAAGTATTAATATATTTATCTACAAATTTCTGATCCAAATACTATTAATTTCCTTTAATATCTACAAATTTCTGAAATACAGTTTAATTTTATTTTTAATTGTGACATTGCAAAATGCATTTATTATTTATTTATAGCTTGGAACTTTTTAAAATATGATAATAACGTATGAATCATTACTAAATTAAATATATTCAAATATAATATTAAAATAATATAACAACAAAACACAAATATACAATATCTTTAAAAGTTTGAAAATAGTATGTAATTCTACTTTTGATAATTATACAATTATTATTACTAAATAATTCTTCAAAAGTTTACAAATATACTATTAATTTCCTTTAATATCTACAAATTTCTGAAATACTGTTTAATTTTATTTTTAATTGTGACATTGTAAAATGCATTTATTATTTATTTATAGCTTGGTACTTTTTAAAATATGATAATAACGTAAGAATCATCACTAAATTAAATATATTCAAATATAATATTAAAATAATATAACAACAAAACACAAATATACAATATTTTTAAAAATTCGAAAATAGTATGTAATTCTACTTTTGATAATTATACAACTATTATTACTAAATAATTTTTCAAAAGTTTATGTATTTTTACAAAATTATATTTTTCTAATCTTAATACCATTAGTTTTAAATATCTACAAAATTATAAGGTGATTTTGTCAAATATGATTCAAAACTTGATTTTGATTGCAAAAGTATATCCAAACTTGAATCAAATGCAAAAGTAACTCAAAAGCCTTGTAAATTTACAACCAGCTCCTTATGACATAAAAAAAAAATAGAATTTGTTTTTACGAATATAACCCCATAAAGTTGTTGAGATTTTTTAAGTCTTCTGATGTTATGAAATTCTTCTCGAAGACAAAATATTTTTGATAGAGGAAAAAATGAAATGATGTAATTATTAACAGTTGCAAGTGATATAAATCAAAATATAATAAAATGAAATTGTTTTCAACATAGATGAATGAAAATAGTGAGTCATGATATTTTTTGGTTCAGGTTTTGACAACATATGTTATTGTATTTTATGTATTTTTAAGGTTAGATTTTGGAAGCTTGACAGTGTTTTTGAAAAACTAATTTTAATCTATATGCGTTTAGTTTTATGTATATTAAACACTTTTTAAGTTGTATTTAAGTTTAATGAATTTTTTTTTTATTTAGTTAGTTATTTGAGTTTAAGGTATATTTAAGGTCTAGACGACTATTCATGAAGTCTTCTAGACGAGACTTCCTGAAAACATTCTTATCTTTTTTATGTTAGAAGATTTTCAAGTTTTCCAAATTAAAAATATTAAAATATTTTTATTTCTGCTAAAAATATTGTAGTTTTCCGCTTAAACTCTAGAAGTTATCTAGACGACTTCTAGAATGTATTCTCCTGATTATTAAAGTTTTTTTGTTCCAGCTAAAAATATTTAATTTCCCGAAAATCAATTTATTTATGTCAGAAAAAATATTAACCAAAACTCAAATCCCAAGTTTTTTTTACCACAAAAAAAAACATTGGTCTCATATATATATATTTTTTTGTTACTCTCTCTCTCTCTCTCTGACGGCTGTTCTTCTTCTTCCCTTGTCGTCTTCTCTTCTCCCTAAGAGCATCTCCAACCCCACTCTATTTTTCACTCTAAAATAGAGTTTAGAGTAAAGAATGCTCCAATGGTAATCTTACGACAAAAAAAAAACAGAATTTGTTTTTACGAATATAACCCTATGAAGTTTGTTGAGTTTTTTTAAGTCTTCTAATGTTATGAAATTCTTCTGGAAGACAAAATATTTTTGATAGAGGAAAAATTGAAATGATGTAATTATAAACAGTTGCAAGTGATATAAATCAAAATATAATAAAATGAAATTGATTTCAACATAGATGAATGAAAGCAGTGAGTCATATGATATTTTTTGGCTTAGGGTTTGGCAATCTTAACAATTTTTTTTAGGGTTAGAATTTGGAATCTTAACATTTTTTTTTGAAAAACTAAAATTTTAATCTATATGTGTTTAGTTTTATGTATATCAAACAATTTTTAACTTATATTTAAGTTTAATGAATTATTTGTTTCTACTTAGTTAGTTATTTGAGTTTAGAGCCTTGTTCAAAAACGCGGCCTCTGCGGCCGGTTAATCGGCGAGAATGCGTGAGGCGGAGGACCACCGCTGCGAGTTGGTGTTAATCAGAGCATTGATCGGATTTTTTTTAAAAAATCATCGTTTTTGTATGTTTTAGGTTCCGAATCACATCTCTCTCTTAGATCTGTTCTATTGTGACTAAAATCATCAAGAATAATAAGATTAAACAATTGCACCCATATGTCAACAGTTGCAAGACTGTGATCATCATCAATCCCGTAAGGCATAAGGGGCTTGTCCTCCTGGATGAACTTGTCCAGTTTCATCGTTGTCAGGAAGAACATCATATTCTTCTGCCACATTTTGAAGCCTTTGCCATCAAACTGGTTTGGCATCAGTCCTTGAGTGAACACACTAGGGACAGCTGGAGGAGTTTGAACTGCCACCGGACCACTTGCAGTTGCTGAAACTGAACCCGTCTGATAAAGACCAGCACCGAATAAGCTACGGCGAGTGGTTTCATCAGCAGCATTTCCCGCAGGGAGGATAGTGCTTGTTGTTGCTTCAGTGGTTGACGCTGTGATATTTCCAGCGGTTGTCATTGTTGCATCAGTGGCTGCAACGTTGAGTAGAATTGTTGTGACATTGGTAGTGTCAATGGGAGTGTTGTTATCGTTTGTCATTTTTCTGTAGAGAAAACATGAAAAACGGATTAGTACTCCATTCAAAAAATAACATATTATTTTAAAAAAATCATCGTTTTTGTATGTTTTAGGTTCCGAATCACATATATCTCTTTGATCTGTTCTATTGTGACTAAAATCATCAAGAATAATAAGATTAAACAATGAAATCGCAATAGAAAATGAAGGGCTGACATTGCTCTGTAAAAACAATCGCAGAGATTTAGGTAGAAGACATGGATATATTAGTCTTTTCGTAGTTCATTAAACTTAAAAATTCAAAAAAAAATGAGCTTGCCTCACTCGAACATCGGCATGTCATGAGTTTGAAGGTGCACATAACCACTAGTCTGAATGTCATTAAACATTTTAGTACATATATTAATTATATAAGACCTAGACATATATAAAATCCATAAAATTACTTCCCGATTAATCCCCGTGTAATCTCCGATTAATGGATTTGGCGCTAGGCGCTACCCAACCGCACGCGTTACGCCTAGCGAGTTTTCGGACAAGGGTTTAAAGTATATTTAGGGTATAGACGACTCTGCATGAAGTCTTCTAGACGATTTACTGAAAGCATTCTTGTGTGTTTTATGTTAGAAGACTTTCAGAGTTAATAATATTAAAATGTTTTTATTTCCACTAAAAATATTTTAGTTTTCCGCTTAAACTCTGGAAAATGTCTCCTCGTGTTTATTAAAGTTTTTTTATTCCCGCTAAAAATATTTTAGTTTCCTGTTTAAACATGAAAGTAATTTATTTTTGTCAAAAAAAATATAAAACTAAAAATCGAAATCTCAAAACCCAAGTTTTTTTTTACCACAAAAAAAAACATTGGTCTCATATATATATATTTTTTTTGTTACTCTCTCTCTCTCTCTCTGACGGCTGTTCTTCTTCTTCCCTTGTCGTCTTCTCTTCTCCCTAAGACACAACAAGACATAGAGACAAAAGAGAGAGAGAGAGGAGGCAAAGTTCGGACATGAGAAAGGAAGAAGAAGAGACGACGGCCGGAGAGAAGAGAGAGAGATCTCGGCTTGGTCGGCAAAGGCGATAGCTTGGGACGGATACTCTGAGATTGAGGCTTCTTCTGTAAGATTAGACTCTAAAGGTATGTCTCTGACTCTCGATTTAGTTTCGTTTTTGGTGAGTTTTGATTCAGATTTGTTGAGTCCAAAGGAGGGAAGTTTGTGCTGAGGATTGAGGATACCGATTTGGAGATATCAAAGCGAAGCTGCTGTTCTTCTCGTGGCTTGGTCTTGATTGTGATGAAGGTCTTTACTTCTTCTTCATGTGCGAGTTTCTCTACATTGGTTGTGTAATGGAAATTTTGATTGAAATTGCAGGTCCTGGGGTTGGTGGAGACTTTGGTCCTTACAAGACAATCCGAAAGGAATGCTCTTTACTTTAGTATTAATTTTCTTACAAGACTCGGTGATGGATGTAAGGCAGTTCCTTCTTGATGCCCCAGAGACATGTTATTTCACTCACTACGAGTTGTTGTTCCTTCTTTACGTGAAATGTTTTTGACGGGGGCTTGTATTGTACTGCTGGTTTTCAGGTATCGTTCTGTGCCTGGGTATTCAATGTAATTGCAACCATGGTCTGCTGAATTAAAGGCGGAGGTGAGCTTGACACTATACTATTGTTTTTTTTATGAATCTTCTAATGTTAACTGTTCTTATGAAGTTTTGTTTTGATTTGGATGAAAGTTGAACTAATGCTGGTTTTGAAAATATTAATGATATAGGTGTGAAGATCTTTTTCCTTTCCACAATCTATGTGTTGATGGGCTGTCCACTTTCTTATGTTGTATGGTACAGGCCTCTCTACCGATCCATGAGATGATGCTCCTTTTAACTAGTTTTTATTTCGATGGTTTTATTACAATTGAATATTAAACAAGACTAAGAATGTGTTGGATGGTTTTGATGATGAAGTTGTGGAAGAAAAGGGTGGTAAAGATGGTGAGCTTTTGGCTGATGCGATCGAGTGATGCAGAGATGGACACAAAAATGGATATGCTTGATGGTGAAGATGTGGTTGCCGATGATGATGATACTCCCTCCGTTTCGTTATGTAAGCAGTTTTGCCAAAAAATATTTGTTTCATAATATAAGTTGTTCTCGGAACCCAAAACAATAAATATACAATATTCCACTAAAAAACTTAAAGGCCTTGTCGTTAGTTTTCAATTTTTTAAACACAACTTACAATGTCAGTCAACTAACATTTACTACTAGTTACCAAAAAATCTATTTCTAAATTCACTATAAATACCACCGTAAATGTTGTCTTACTCCATTAGTTTTTCTTTTTGATTTACTTTCTTCGATCTATTTTTTCTTCATAAAACTATGGATCAAAATGAAGAAAAAAGTCAAAAAGAAAACAAAACAGAAAATGTTAAAAAAATCAACAAAACACAATCAAACCTCCAGATGTTCACTCGGCCATTTGACTTGAACAAGATGCATTATGATATTGGAGAGCTTCATCCCGACAAAGAAATTGAAGCTTAAATAAGCATATTACAAACTGTTCAAAAGTTTTACTTTGGCTCCATCATAAAATTTTGATTTTTTAGTTTAAATTAGTTATACAAAAATTTGGCTCCAAAATGTTGTAAAAAAGTTTTTAGAAAACTCAAACGTGTGATTGTTGATATTATTTTTTATTAATTTTATTACTAACAATAATCTCTTTCTAATTAAATGTTGCAGACAAAATGAACGTGTGCAATAAATACAAAAACGTTTTTATTGTTGTTTTAGAAAAAGTTGAAGTTTCTTAATAGCCGTGCTTTTAAGCAAAACTACTTACATAGCGAAACGGAGGGAGTAGTTACCATCAAAAATATTTTTCTTCACTAGTTTCCGCAGATCCGATCTTCTTTTTGTATAATCCTGCAATGATTGCTAATCAATTTTTTCTTACTTGGAATCCACATTATCCGATAAACAAATTTTCCTTAACTGACTTTACAATTATGTTCTTTCTGTACTTCAGCTACCATAGTCCCACTTACTACAGTTTACAATCATTTTGTCTAAGCCAAATTTTTATTAGTCAACAAGAAACATCTAATAATCAGAGAAAAATCAACTTATATATTCTTTATATAAACCAATTTATTTCAAAATGTATTTCAGTGATTAAAACTCTCAACTATTTTTCAATCAAAATAAAATCTTTCAAATTTTTTTTATTGTTTTAATACTTCAACTTACAAACTAATAACGTGTGTCACTTTTTGTTAAATAATTATAGACAGAGAGTGACAAATGTTAACACTTTGTAAATTGAAGGGTTAAAGATTTAAAATTAATTAAGATATCTTGATTACGATTCAAAAATAGTTGAAGGGTACTAAAACCCCTCAACTATAAAATTAAAAAATTATATTTACAAATCTACTTTACAAGAAATAAGATATATATATATATATATATATATATATATATATATATACACTTAAAATATAATTGACTATTGCAGTAATAATATCCCATGAAAACATTGTAGTATTTATAACAACTAGATCTTTTTTGCAAGCGTTATGCGCGGATCCAGATATTTTAAAATTATTTTTTGGTCAAAAAATCTAGTTGTGATAAATAGTGCAAGATTTTCATGGAAAGTATTACTGCAATAGTCAATTACATTTTAGGTATGTTTATACTTTAACAAAAAGTCAAACGAACACAAAGCACAAAAGGTCGAGATCAACAATGTCGTAAATAGGTCCCACAAGCTAATTAAAGAGGATTCGTTACGCACTTTCATGAGATGTGATTACGTGCCACTCATCAACAGCTCCATTGTACCCTCCACTATTATTTGCTGACTCGTATTTCTGTTTTCATATGGTCATATTTCCATACTGAGATTTCTATTCAAATGTATTTTCGAAGTATTTTAGTAACACAAAGATAAATACTCCATGATAAAAGAATTTTTTACTCTTTAAGACACTTTTTATCTTTCAAATTACACAATAGGTCACTTGTTGCTGGAGACACACTTTCTCTTTGTGCAATGTCCTATATGTCCTCAATCTAACTACGCTCTCTCCTAACCACAACCCTTCATAACTAAGCTGTCACTTTCCCTTCTTTAAAAAAAAAACGATTGATCAGTTTCTGATTTTTGAGTTTTCAAAAACCAATCTATATTCTCCTCCAACTTTACTTTTTCAGATTCAGATTTACTTTCCCCAATCTATATTAATGATATAGGTGTGAAGATCTTTTTCCTTTCCACAATCTATGTGTTGATGGGCTGTCCACTTTCTTATGTTGTATGGTACAGGCCTCTCTACCGATCCATGAGATGATGCTCCTTTTAACTAGTTTTTATTTCGATGGTTTTATTACAATTGAATATTAAACAAGACTAAGAATGTGTTGGATGGTTTTGATGATGAAGTTGTGGAAGAAAAGGGTGGTAAAGATGGTGAGCTTTTGGCTGATGCGATCGAGTGATGCAGAGATGGACACAAAAATGGATATGCTTGATGGTGAAGATGTGGTTGCCGATGATGATGATAGTTACCATCAAACGCCCTAAGTTATTCTCTAAATATTTTTCTTCACTAGTTTCCGTAGATCCGATCTTCTTTTTGTATAATCCTGCAATGATTGCTAATCAATTTTTTCTTACTTGGAATCCACGTTATCCGATAAACAATTTTTCCTTAACTGACTTTACAATTATGTTCTTTCTGTACTTCAGCTACCATAGTCCCACTTACAGTTTACAATCATTTTGTCTAAGCCAAATTTTTATTAGTCAACATGAAACATGTGATAATCAGAGAAAAATCAACTTATATACTCTTTATATAAACCAATTTATTTCAAAATGTGTTTCAGTGATTAAAACTCTCAACTATTATTCAATCAAAATAAAATCTTTCAAATTTTTTTTATTGTTTTAATACTTCAACTTACAAACTAATAATGTATGTCACTTTTTGTTACATAATTATAGACAGAGAGTGACAAATGTTAACACTTTATAAATTGAAGGGTTAAAGATTTAAAATTAATTAAGAGTTTTTTTACGATTCAAAAATAGTTGAAGGGTACTAAAACCCCTCAACTATAAAATTAAAAATTTATATTTACAAATCTACTTTACAAGAAATAAGATATATATACACTTAAAATATAATTGACTATTGCAGTAATAATATCCCATAAAAATCTTGCAGTATTTATAACAACTAGATCTTTTTTGCATGCATTATGTGCGGACCCAGATATTTTAAAATTATTTTTTTGGTCAAAAAATCTAGTTGTGATAAATAGTGCAAGATTTTCATGGGAAAGTATTACTGCAATAGTCAATTACATTTTAGGTATGTTTATATATCTTTTTTTTGGTAAAGTAAAATTTCAAGTATATAACTGTAGATAACCATTTTGGCTCTAAACCAAAAAACTTATAATTTATCTTCATCAAACGAAGAGTAACAAAGATAATCATGCCAACAGAAAAGATTCAGTTTACATTTCTGCTCTTCATTTTCTTAATTGCTTCATATCATTTTTCTCAAACCTTTGGTAATATTTTTACTCATATTTTTTCATATAAATAACAACGCTAGATAAAATCAGTTAATTTTAATTTTTTTTTTGACAAACTATTCATATTATTTGTTTTAAATGATTTCCAGCTGGTGGATGCAAGTACCAAGGATATTGTAAAACTGATGACGACTGCAAAAAAGTATGCATAGGCCATGACATAGATCGATCATTTATGACTTGCATTTTAAGTCGTCCAAAGAAAAACCAATGTTGTTGTCTTACTCGTCAGTGATATATCAATATTATCCATTGCTACCTGTTATAAGATTTAAAATTAATAAAAAATAAAGATATTTATAACAATATTCAATTTACATTAGCATGAGTATCTGACCCAAAATCCTTAAATGGTCAAGTGGAAAGAGTTTAAGTGGTTTCATATGTGTATTGATTATTCTATGTGAATCCATTTCCAAACAATGCATTGCCACACAATGGCAACAAATGCATTGTCATTTGTTAATATTGTTAAAGTAATTATAGTAATTATATTGTGATATGAGCTTTCAAAGCGCATGACTGTTTTAGCTGCAAAAATTATTTTTCATCTGAAAATATTATTTTACATAATTTATATACCTTCAAAAAGTGTAGTATAATACAATATTTCTTATTCTCTTTTGTTTCTGTAGCTATATCATCCTCTTTACTCTTTTCTTCTCTCAACTTCTTCTTTTTTCATGTCACTATTAGTTCCTACAAATAATCAAAGAAGATAAACAATATATGTTTATGTGTTCTCTTCTAGTATGTAAAACTATTTTGTCAGTGTCTCATCTGAAGCATCACCACCACCACCATATTTTCCTCTGCCAGTATCGCAACCCGTCGTCTCCCCACTTACTCCCACCGAAATTTTCTCCTCCTCTACTTCTTATGGTGGATTCTTCTCCTGCATTAACCTTTGCAACATCTCTCCCACCACCTCTGCAAATTTTATTTTTTCGTAAACCCCATGTGTTATGTTTTGTTGGTGTATCATTTTTACGAACCAATTGGTTTATATTTATTGACAAGACTAAGAAATTACAAGCAAAAACATACCAAGACTATACTTTTATAATCGAAAAAGGCCAAGAAAGTGGTAAACATTGTGAACCAGTAAAACAAAGATCGTACCATTTGGATAAAGAATATGGTATAATATAGTGTATGATATTAAATTTTAAATTAGAAAAGATGGACAATGACAATGCCACCTGCTCCTCTGTAAATCATATGTCCTCTTACTATGTATGATTGTTATCTTTTACCTTTAGAAAAAAATAACAGTTCAAATTGAAATGTAGTATTTTGCTTTATACTATTCGATTTAAGAACAATAGAATATAGATAAATCTTTAGAGTCTTTTCTCCTCCTCCTCCCCTTCCCATCCCCCTCACCCCTCCCCGCCCAGCCTCCTCCTCCTCCTCCGTCTCATCCTCTTCTTCTTCCCTTCTTTGTGAACAAACTGTTATATACATACTTTACTATTTGGTCAATAGAAATAGAATACTTGAGATAAGTCAGCTATTACGTTTGTCTTGTTCACGAACCTAGTTTTACATTTTCAGGGTTATCTTGTGATGTAATAATAATAACCCCTCTCTCTCTCTTTCTATTGTCTCCATTGATGTTCGTCGTCTCTTGGCTGTGTTAATCGCTTGTTTTGTGGTTCTAGCCGAGACAGAGTGGGGATTCATCCTTAAAGTGTCAAAGGTTCTTGAGTACTGGGCTGGGAGAGGAATGCTTCAGATTTTGTAAGTAACTGAGGAGCTCAAGAAAGAGACAATTGTTTGGTTGGTGTAAAGATTATATATATTGGTTTGCTTTGTATCAGTGTGGCTGTGATGACAAGAGCTTTCCCTGACTATATGACTCAAAGGAAGGATCTCTTGCTTCTTCAGAACATCGCAAGCTACATGCTCCTCGCTTGTGTGGTCTTATCTATTTGATTTCAGTAAGATGTCACATTCATAGTTCTATTATTTCCTATGTTCTCTTGCGTTACTGTTGAATCTTTTTCTTCATTATAGTTTTTGGTTGATGTAGTGGTTGTATCTTTGCTTATATGATCAATCTCTTTTCAGTTTTGGATCTGCTATGTTTGATTTGGTTTAATCTTTTGATCGTTTGTCTGAACTTCAGGAGATTTTATGCATTGGTTTTCTGAAACGTGCTAGACAGCAGAAAGAAATCTCAAAAGAACAAGCTGTCAAGGATCTTGAGGCAAGTAGTGATAGTTTGAGTTTATTGTAGTGTCTATATGTGCATTCCATTCCTCAGATGGCTTCTAAATCATTGACCCTTGATGTTGCAGGAGATAGACAGACGCAGGGAAGAACTGGAGCAATTGCTCTTGGAGCATCGGAGTAGAGACGATGTGTGAATGTGATCACAAGTACAGTAGCTTCATTTGAACAGACGAGATCAGTTTGTTTTTGTATTAAAGGATTGTGTGACCTCTCTGTTTTCATCCTTTCCACTTTGTTTGCTGCTATTGACACGCTAAGCTTGTAATACTTGTCTTATAAGAGACGAGCACTACTGATGATACTTCATGCCTTTTGCGGCAAAACATTTGCAATATGGGAAGATATTATAGAATCACAATAATAAGAAGTCCTTCTCTTATTCAATCAGATCTCAATCACAAATAACAAGTCTCAAAATCACACATTATGCATCACACCTTGCATCCATATATATATAGGACTCGAAATATCCTAAATCACTTAGTATTATCATATCTCCTAATCCTAAAGATAATCACAACTTAAAATAGGAAAAGGAAACTTGTATCTCAAGCTTATCCAACAACATTCTCCCCCTTAAGCTTGAACTTGTCTTCACACACATTTTGAACTCCAATAAACTCTCTCATCTCTTTGAACTTAATTATTCCAAGTGACTTAGTAAGAATATCCGCCTTCTGTTTGCTTCCCGGAATGTGATCGACCTCGACCAACTCGTTTTCCACACACTCACGTATAAAGTGAAACCTCCTGTGAATATGCTTACTTCGGCCATGAAACACAGGATTTTTACTAAGTGCTATGGCAGACTTATCATCCACTTTGATCACCACTTTCTTGCTTTTCTTCCCAACAGCTTCACTTAGAAGTTCTTGCAACCATATCGTATGTTTAGCCGCTTCAGTCGCAGCCATAAACTCAGCCTCACAAGATGATAACGCCACTATTTCTTGTTTAGTTGAGCACCATGTTATAGGACTCTCACCAAAATAAAATATGTGTCAGTAGTACTCTTGCCATCATCATTATCGACATTGTGAGAGCTATCACTATAACCTAACAGCTCAGTACCTTTGTCACGCGGGTAGTACAGTCCGAGGGAGCAAGTCCCACGAAGATATCTCAGTACTTGCTTCAGGGCTGCACCATGGGACGTCCTCGGATCCTGCATATACCTGCTGAGAACACCTACGCTAAAAGAAAGATCTGGTCGCGTGTGTAACAGGTAACGGAGACATCCAATGGCACGGCGATACCCCCTTTCATCAATCTTCATTTCATCAAGTGACTTGGAGAAAGCTGCGTTTAACTCCATAGGTACATGAGTAGAGTTACAAGAACTCATATTAGCTTCTTCTAGAATTCTTTGTGCGTATCTATCTTGCTTGAGAATGATCCCGTCATTACCTTGCAACACTTCTATTCCCAAATAATACGTCAATAGTCCAAGATCGCTCATCTCAAACTTTGCAGCCATCTCTCGTTTAAAATTCTGGATAGAGGTCAAAGAAGAACCAGTAACTAGAAGATCGTCTACGTAGACTACGACAATAAGTAGCTCTTGGTCGTTTTCTTTGCAATAGAGTGAAGGCTCCTTTGAGCAATGCTTGAAGTTCAAGCCTCGAAGTATCTGGTTAAGCTTTATATTCCAAGCTCTAGGAACTTGTCGTAATCCATAGAGAGCCTTTTTTAACTTGTAAACCTTGTGTTATTTCCCAGCGACGACAAAACCTTCTGGTTGAGTGACGAACACATCTTCGTTTAGCTCTCCGTGAAGGAACGCAGTCTTAACGTCGAGATGGTGTATCTTCCAGCCATGTGTTCCAGCCAAAGCGATGATCAATCTAATTGTCTCAATACGAGCCACCGGAGAAAACACTTCATCATAGTCCACGCCATGCCGCTGAACATACCCTTTAGCTACTAAGCGAGTATTTACTGATCGAACCATCAGCATTGCGTTTAATCTTAAACACCCACTCAAGACTATTGGTTTAACACCTCTAGGTAGCTCAACCAGATCCCACGTATTGTTTTCTCGATTGAAAAAATCTCGTCCTTACACGCATCAATCCAAACCTCCAGCTCCTTGGCTTCGTTGTAGTCCCAAGGTTCCTCAGTAATAGCCATCAACAAACGTTCTCCCTCTATCTCAGCCATGAGAACATAGTGGTCAAGGTATGTAGGTCTCGTAGATGTTCTTGTTGATCGTCGTGGTTGAAAGCCATCATCACTATCCCCGTCTTCACTAACTTCTTCTTCCCCCGGTTCATCATTGTCTTCAGCTGAATTTTCAGGTACAGAAGCTTCAGCGTCAGTTGCGACATCATTATCCCAACGTTTTTTCACGAGCGTGAAGTCACCAGCTTCCATATCGACTGTTTCATCTGTCCAGCACCATTGCTTGTATTCATCAAACACAACGTCACGGCTCACAATAATGCGTTTGGTGTGAGGATCGAGAAGACGGTAAGCTTTAGATCCCGGTTCTGTTCCTAAGTGGACAAGAACTCTGGACCTGTCATCTAATTGCTTCCTACCAGCCTTCTCTGTTCTAGCGTAGCACACACATCCAAAAACCTTTAAGTGTGACAGGTTTGGTTTCCGACTTCTCAACGCTTCATACGGACTCAACCCGTCAAGAGATCTTGTTGCAACCCTATTGATCAAGTAAGTGGCATGCCTTATTGCTTCTCCCCATAGATGATTTGGTATGCTCATATGTTTTAAAATACTTCTTGTCATCTCCAATAACGTCCTGTTCCATCGCTCTACTACGCCGTTTTGTTGAGGAGAGTACGGCGCAGTCAAGTGTCGATTGATCCCATACTTGTCGCAGTAGGACTGAAACTCATGAGATACAAACTCGCCTCCTCTATCTGTTCGTAGCGCTCTTAACTCTGTTTTTGTTTCTTGCTCCGTACGTAGCTTAAATATTTTAAACTTCTCGAGAGCTTCACTCTTTTCTTTAATCAGTATTGTCCACATGTATCGCAAATAGTCGTCTATGAGTACAAGAATGTATCTCTTGTGGGCTGGTGTTGGTGGTGTGATGGGTCCACAGAGATCTGCATGAATCAGTTCGAGAGTTTTTGAAGCTCAAAACGAGGTTGCTTGTGGGAAGGGCTTCCTGGTTTGTTTTCCCTTCAGACATGAGACACAAGCTTCAGTACTGCTCTCGACTTCAGACACGCCTGTAACCAGTTCTTTCTTGACCATTGACCTCATGGTCTCTTTGTTGATATGACCCAACCGTGCGTGCCACATTGTAGACTCTGCACAGGTCGTTACCTTCAAACACTCAATATGATCTGCTTGTAGCGTGACCTTGTATAAACGGTTTTTAGTTCTTGTTGTTTTAACCATTAGTAGACCATGCTTGTCGACTAGCTTGAGCGTGTTGTTCTTCATATTCACTTCACAGCCTGCCTCAGTGGCTTGTCCCAAACTAATGATGTTGCTCCGCAGCGATGGTATATAGTAGACATCTTTCAAAATTTTCTTTCAACCATTGATAATGAACCGAATTGAGCCTTTCCCCATTATATCGATTCGTGAGTCATCTCCAAAATGTACTTTCCCAGTAACGGTAGTGTCAAGCTCGAAGAAGAACATACGGTTTCCACTCATATGGTTGCTGGCGCCATTATCTAGATACCACACATCTTTAGTATCTGATTCCGTGTCAAAGATTTTAGGGTTTACATTCTCCTCATTCAAGTAAACGACCTCGTTCATCATCAACTCATCAGCTTCTTGAGTATCTTCGTCTTTCTTTTCATTCCCTTCGGCGGTCTCTTGAAGCTTTAACATCTTATCTGGACAGTCAATAGCGTAATGTCCAAGCTTGTCACAGTTGAAGCATGTGATATGTGAGGCATCTCCTCCACCTCGTCCTTGCCTATAAACTTATCTTTGTTGCTGAAAAGATCCACGACCGCGACCTCGTCCTCTCCAATTTGATCTGCCACTGCGTCCTCGTCCCCGGTTATTGTAGTTGTTACCATAGCCTTCGTGATTTGAACCTGCATTGTCGTACATTAGCTTCCCTGTTTCATCATTGACATCCTCTTCATCTTCTTCAGTTATTCTTTCTTCATACGCCTTTAAACGACCGACTATATCTTCATAGCTTGTGGTCTTAAGGTCTAGAACTTGCTCAAGTGAAGCAACCATATGAATGTACTTCTTTCTTGGCAAGCTCTTTAAAAAAAAATTCACAAACTTTGGTTCTTCAATTGTTTCTCCTAAGGAGGCAGATTTAGAAGCTATTTCAGATAGTTTTCCAGAGAATATATCAATCGTGTCTCCATCTTTCATCTTGATTCTATCGAACTCAGCCATCAAGGTTTGTAACCTTGCTTCTTTCACCTGCTCAGCTCCGACATGTCTCGCTTTTATTGCTTCCCAGACCGCCTTTGCTGTATCAATGTCGCCAACCTGTAAGACCAAAGTTTCTGGTATAGATTGTAATAAGAATGCAATAGCCATATTGTTTTTCTTCTCGTCTTTGGTTCCGGGGTCTATTGTTTCCCATACTTCGCTGACTTTCAGTGCTATCTTCATTCGCATGGCCCAGACAGTATAGTTCGATGAAGTTAGCATCGGAAATTTGACAGAAGTAGGTCTGCCATCTTGGTGTAACACGATATCACTTTTGCCGTCTCCCATTGTTGTCGATTGGAAACTTCAAAGTTATGCTTTGCTCTGATACCAAATATAGAATCACAATAATAAGAAGTCCTTCTCTTATTCAATCACAACGATCTCAATCACAAATCACAAGTCTCAAAATCACACATCATGCATCACACCTTGCATCCATATATATATAGGACTCGAAATATCCTAAATCACTTAGTATTATCATATCTCCTAATCCTAAAGATAATCACAACTTAAAATAGGAAAAGGAAACTTGTATCCCAAGCTTATCCAACAACAAATATAAGTATAATATAGTATAGTATTGTATAGTATAGATAACCATTTGCTCTAAACCCAAAAAACATATAACTTTATCTTCATCAAACTAA
The DNA here is from genome assembly GCF_000309985.2 of Brassica rapa. Classification (NCBI taxonomy): domain Eukaryota; kingdom Viridiplantae; phylum Streptophyta; class Magnoliopsida; order Brassicales; family Brassicaceae; genus Brassica; species Brassica rapa. The sequence continues at coordinate 48,551 of NW_022610179.1, forward strand.
AAGCTACAAAGACAATCATGTCAACGGAAAAGATTCAGTTTACATCTCTACTCTTCATTTTCTTAATTGCTTCCTATCATTTTTTTCAATCATTTGTTAATATTTTATTCTTCTTTTTCATATAAATAAGAACTCTATATAAAATAAGTTAAATCAGTTTTTTTTGTTTTTGAAAAATTATTCATATTACTTGTTTTAAATGATTTTCAGCTGCTGAATGTAAGTACCAAGGCTATTGTAAAACTGATGACGACTGCATAAAAGTATGCGTAGATCATGAGATAGATCTATCATTTATGATTTGCATTTTAAGTCGTCCAAAAAAAAAAACCAATGTTGTTGTAGGCCTGGGCGTTCGGTCCCCCCATCGGATTCGGTTCGGTTTAAACGGGGTTTTGGATTTTCGGATGTAAGCCTAGAAGTCCCATTCGGTTTTTTAAAATTTCCGGTACGGTATCGGTTCGGAACCAACCAGGTTCGGATCGGTCCAGATAAAGCTCAGAAGATCCGCTTAAACCCGAAATTGAAATGGACCTTGTTCGGTTTCGGGTTTTGTAATCAAAATAACCAAAAATCCGGAAGAAACCCGAACTACCCATTCATTAACACACCAAAACAGAACAAACTTGAATCTAAAACTTAGAAAGATACTGAAATTGAAAGCCACAGAATAGTACTAGAGTATTAAACAACACGAATTAACACCATAAGCAATTTTGCATGTT
>NW_022610180.1:0-61922 GCF_000309985.2 Brassica rapa
TTGGAGAGTGAACACGAAGTTATCCCACTTTCAAATCAGGTGATTCCAGTTTCCCAGTTTGGGAATAGCATAGCTTCTTCGTCGTTCCAATCAAACCAGGATGAATCACTTTGTGAGAAGCTTGATTTGGATACATAAAGTGGTGGAGAATCACCAGGAAGTTGAATAAATCTCATAGGAGTTGGGATGAAGAAGTTACCCACTTTCAAATCAGGTGATTCCAGTTTCCCAGTTTGGGAATAGGACAGCTTCTTCGTCGTTCCAATCAACCAGGATGAATCACTTTGTGAGAAGCTTATTTGGATACATAAAGTGGTGGAGAATCACCAGGAAGTTGAATAAATCTCATAGGAGTGGCAATGAAGAAGTTATCCCACTTTCAAATCAGGTGATTCCAGTTTCCCAGTTTGGGAATAGCACAGCTTCTTCGTCGTTCCAATCAAACCAGGATGAATCACTTTGTGAGAAGCTTGATTTGGATACATAAAGTGGTGGAGAATCACCAGGAAGTTGAATAAATCTCATAGGAGTTGGGATGAAGAAGTTATCCAACTTTCAAATCAGGTGATTCCAGTTTCCCAGTTTGGAAATAGACAGCTTATCGTCGTTCCAATCAAACCTGGATGAATCTCTTTGAGAAGCTTGATTTGGATACATAAAGTGGTGGAGAATCACCAGGAAGTTGAATAAATCTCATAGGAGTTGGGATGAAGAAGTTATCCCACTTTCAAATCAGGTGATTCCAGTTTCCCAGTTGTGGAATAGGACAGCTTATTGTCGTTCCAATCAAACCTGGATGGATCCTCTTGTGAGAAGCTTGATTTGGATACATAAAGTGGTGGAGAATCACCAGGAAGTTGAATAAATCTCATAGGAGTTGGCAAGAAGAAGTTATCCCACTTCAAATTAGGTGATTCCAGTTTCCCAGTTTGGGAATAGGACAGCTTATTTGTCGTTCCAATCAAACCTGGATGAATCTCTTTGTGAGAAGCTTGATTTGGATACATAAAGTGGTGAGAATCACCAGGAAGTTGAATAAATCTCATAGGAGTTGGCAAGAAGAAGTTATCCCACTTTCAAATCAGGTGATTCCAATTTCCCAGTTTGGGAATAGGACCGCTTCTTCGTCGTTCCAATCAAGCAGGATGAATCTCTTTGTGAGAAGCTTGATTTGGATACATAAAGTGGTGGAGAGCACCAGGAAGTTGAATAAATCTCATAGGAGTTGGCAAGAAGAAGTTATCCCACTTTCAAATCAGTGATTCTGGTTCCCAGTTTGGGAATAGCACAGCTTCTTCGTCGTTCCAATCAAACCAGGATGAATCACTTTGTGAGAAGCTTGATTTGGATACATAAAGTGGTGGAGAATCACCAGGAGTTGAATAAATCTATAGGAGTTGGGATGAAGAAGTTATCCCACTTTCAAATCAGGTGATTCCAGTTTCCCAGTTTGGGAATAGGACCGCTTATTCGTCGTTCCAATCAATCAGGATGAATCTCTTTGTGAGAAGCTTGATTTCGATACATAAAGTGGTGGAGAATCACCAGGAAGTTGAATAAATCTCATAGGAGTTGGCAAGAAGAAGTTATCCCACTTTCAAATCAGGTGATTCCCGTTTCCCAGTTTGGGAATAGCACAGCTTCTTCGTCGTTCCAATCAACCAGGATGAATCACTTTGTGAGAAGCTTGATTTGGATACATAAAGTGGTGGAGAATCACCAGAAAGTTGAATAAATCTCATAGGAGTTGGCAAAAGAAGTTATCCCACTTTCAAATCAGGTGATTCCAATTTCCCAGTTTGGGAATAGGACCGCTTATTCGTCGTTCCAATCAAATCGGATGAATCTCTTTGTGAAAGCTTGATTTCGATACATAAAGTGGTGAGAATCACCAGGAATTGAATAAATCTCATAGGAGTTGGGAAGAAGAAGTTATCCCACTTTCAAATCAGGTGATTCCAGTTTCCCAGTTTGGGAATAGCACAGCTTCTTCGTCGTTCCAATCAAACCAGGATGAATCACTTTGTGAGAAGCTTGATTTGGATACATAAAGTGGTGGAGAATCACCAGGAAGTTGAATAAATCTCATAGGAGTTGGGATGAAGAAGTTATCCCACTTTCAAATCAGGTGATTCCAGTTTCCCAGTTTGGAATAGGACAGCTTCTTCGTCGTTCCAATCAAACCAGGATGAATCACTTTGTGAGAAGCTTTATTTTGGATACATAAAGTGGTGGAGAATCACCAGGAAGCTGAATAAATCTCATAGGAGTTGGGATGAAGAAGTTATCCCACTTTCAAATAAGGTGATTCCAGTTTCCCAGTTTGGGAATAGCACAGCTTCTTCATCGTTCCAATCAAACCAGGATTAATCACTTTGTAAGAAGCTTGATTTGGATACATAAAGTGGTGGAGAATCACCAGGAAGTTGAATAAAACTCATCGGAGTTGGGATGAAGAAATTATCCACTTTCAAATCAGGTGAGTCCAGTTTCCCAGTTTGGGAATAGCACAGCTTCTTCGTCTTTCCAATCAAACCAGGATGAATCTCTTTGTGAGAAGCTTGATTTGGATACATAAAGTGGTGGAGAATCACCAGGAAGTTGAATAAATCTCATAGGAGTTGGGATGAAGAAGTTATCCCACTTTCAAATCAGGTGATTCCAGTTTCCCAGTTTGGGAATAGGACAGCTTATTTGTCGTTCCAATCAAACCTGGATGAATCTCTTTGTGAGAAGCTTGATTTGGATACATAAAGTGGTGGAGAATCACCAGGAAGTTGAATAAATCTCATAGGAGTTGGGATGAAGAAGTTATCCCACTTTCAAATCAGGTGATTCCAGTTTCCCAGTTTGGGAATAGCACAGCTTCTTCGTCGTTCCAATCAAACCAGGATGAATCACTTTGTGAGAAGCTTGATTTGGATACATAAAGTGGTGGAGAATCACCAGGAAGTTGAATAAATCTCATAGGAGTTGGGAAGAAGAAGTTATCCCACTTTCAAATCAGGTGATTCCAGTTTCCCAGTTTGGGAATAGGACAGCTTCTTCGTCGTTCCAATCAAACCAGGATGAATCACTTTGTGAGAAGCTTGATTTGGATACATAAAGTGGTGGAGAATCACCAGGAAGTTGAATAAATCTCATAGGAGTTGGCAAGAAGAAGTTATCCCACTTTCAAATCAGGTGATTCCAGTTTCCCAGTTTGGGAATAACACAGCTTCTTCGTCGTTCCAATTAAACCAGGATGAATCACTTTGTGAGAAGCTTGATTTGGATACATAAAGTGGTAGAGAATCACCAGGAAGTTGAATAAATCTCATAGAAGTTGGGATGAAGAAGTTATCCCACTTTCAAATCAGGTGATTCCAGTTTCCCAGTTTGGGAATAGGACAGCTTATTCGTCGTTCCAATCAAACCTGGATGAATCTCTTTGTGATAAGCTTGATTTGGATACATAAAGTGGTGGAGAATTGTTGAGATGAGGAGATGAAGAGTTGATACATGGATAGAGGAAGGGATTTGGAGCAGGCAGTAACTTTGGAGATTTACCACAGTAACTTTATTGTTACTATGGTAACTGAGTTAAAAGACTTGGGAAGTTACCTTGCATCCATTTGGAGAGTGAAACACGAAGTTATCCCACTTTCAAATCAGGTGATTCCAGTTTCCCAGTTTGGGAATAGCATAGCTTCTTCGTCGTTCCAATCAAACCAGGATGAATCACTTTGTGAGAAGCTTGATTTGGATACATAAAGTGGTGGAGAATCACCAGGAAGTTGAATAAATCTCATAGGAGTTGGGATGAAGAAGTTACCCAACTTTCAAATCAGGTGATTCCAGTTTCCCAGTTTGGGAATAGCACAGCTTCTTCGTCGTTCCAATCAAACCAGGATGAATCACTTTGTGAGAATATTTATTTGGATACATAAAGTGGTGGAGAATCACCAGGAAGTTGAATAAATCTCATAGGAGTTGGGATGAAGAAGTTACCCAACTTTCAAATAAGGTGATTCTAGTTTCCCAGTTTGGGAATAGCACAGCTTCTTCGTCGTTCCAATCAAACCAGGATGAATCACTTTGTGAGAGGCTTGATTTGGATACATAAAGTGGTGGAGAATCACCAGGAAGTTGAATAAATCTCATAGGAGTTGGGATGAAGAAGTTATCCAACTTTCAAATCAGGTGATTCCAGTTTCCCAGTTTGGGAATTGGACAGCTTATTCGTCGTTCCAATCAAACCTGGATGAATCTCTTTGTGAGAAGCATGATTTGGATACATAAAGTGGTGGAGAATCACCAGGAAGTTGAATAAATCTCATAGGAGTTGGGATGAAGAAGTTATCCCACTTTCAAATCAGGTGATTCCAGTTTCCCAGTTTGGGAATAGGACAGCTTATTTGTCGTTCCAATCAAACCTGGATGAATCTCTTTGTGAGAAGCTTGATTTGGATACATAATGCGGTGGAGAATCACCAGGAAGTTGAATAAATCTCATAGGAGTTGGCAAGAAGAAGTTATCCCACTTTCAAATCAGGTGATTCCAGTTTCCCAGTTTGGGAATAGGACCGCTTATTCGTCGTTCCAATCAAATCAGGATGAATCTCTTTGTGAGAAGCTTGATTTGGATACATAAAGTGGTGGAGAATCACCAGGAAGTTGAATAAATCTCATAGGAGTTGGCAAGAAGAAGTTATCCCACTTTCAAATCAGGTGATTCCAGTTTCCCAGTTTGGGAATAGCACAGCTTCTTCGTCGTTCCAATCAAACCAGGATGAATCACTTTGTATGAAGCTTGATTTGGATACATAAAGTGGTGGAGAATCACCAGGAAGTTGAATAAATCTCATAGGAGTTGGCAAGAAGTGTTAACTTGAAGAAAGGAATGGAGGAGCTAGAGGTGTTGAGTGTTGAGATGAGAGAATAAAGAGATGGAGTCTTGGAGGTTCAGGGATTAGTTAGAGAAGAGAAGTGTTGAGGATGAGACAGTAACTCCAAAGTTACCACAGTAACTTTGGAAAGTTACCACAGTAACTCGAGATGAAAGTAACTGAGGTACTATTGAGAAGTTACCTTGCATCTATGAAGTCTGGAAAGGAGAAACTCGTACAGCAGTGAGGATAAGGCAAGAGGATAAGGTGAGAACATAGCTGGAAAGGGGAAACAACTTTACAGCCTGTCCAAGCATGTGAAGCCTCTCAGCCAAGTATTTCAAACCAGTGTGACAGCTAGCTTTGACTACACATGCTTGGAGTCTAATTTCGAAATCCTTTGTATCTCCATTTTACATATACATGTAAACCATCTTAGTAATCAATTAATGAGTTTTGAGTCTCTCTCTCTTAAGTCTCTCCCTTGTTCTTAATCTCCAATCTCTTTAATTCTCACATTAGGCTTAATCACTCTTTAAATCACAAAATCTAATATGGTATCAGAGCCAGGTTGCTTTAAAAGGAGAGAGTGATTTCGTTTTCCTAAATGTTCTTGAGTGTTCTTGAGTGTTCTTGAGAGTTCTTGAGATTTTTCAAGAGCTAGATCCTTTAAAAGTCAAGTTTGTGTCTGTTGGTGTTTCTTTTGGAGAGTCATCTTCAAGGGAGTCCCTTTAGGTGTTTGACAAGGTCAGAAGATGGGTCTAGGTTGTGGTTCAGCAAGGCGTGAAGAGAAGGAAGAGAGAGGGAATGAGTGGGGGTGGTTCTCACAAATGAAAACAACTCTGAAAAGATGTGGAGTTTGGAGAAACCATGAGAAGGAAGAGTCTTTGAAGGGTAAAGCTGCTGAGAAAGATCAGACAGCAAGAGAAACAAGTGGAAATTGCTTTAGTCTTGAAGAAAGTACACTGCTTGAGAAGATTGAAGATGTTTATGAGAACAAGATCAGTCTTAGGAGAGTGTATGAAGTCAAGGAGGTGATTAGTGGAGTTAAACCAGGAAGAGAAGAGTTCAATAACCATGTGAGGAAGCTACAACATTTGTGGGTTGAACTACAAGGGTTGAGATCCCATGTGGATGGGGATACTACACGAGAGCAAGAGACGGTCTTGAAGCTCTTGGCGAGCATGGAGTCATCATATGGGTGGCTGGTGGAGATGGTTCTAAGAGGGGAACAGCTTCCAGAAATGGAAGAGATCTGTGTGCTTATAAGAAGGGCATATGAGTTAAGGAGAGATGATGAGAGGCTAACCATGAGTAGGAGTGAGAGCTCATGGAAGCCAACTGGGAGTAGGAGTGAGAGCTTCCAGAAGCTAACCATGAGTAGGAGTGAGGGCTCATGGAGGCTAACCGGGAGTAGGAGTGAGGGCTTCCGGAAGAAGAGGAGGTGCAGAATGCTATCCAAAGCTTCTATCAACATAGGAAAGGGTAGAAAGAGAGTTGTGGGAGAGTGTTCTTACTCAGCCTACATGGGGGAATCAGTAGAAGACAGTGGGGTGTTAAAAGAGCAGGAGAAAGGGAGTGGAGCTGATGATCGCATCACCAGGAAGGAATGGAGAGGTTCATGGAACATGTTCAAGCCTTAGCAGCAAGCAAGAAGCATGCTATACAATCCGGAGCTTCTAAACCCATTGTGATTGATTCTGGAGCAAGTCATCATATGATAAGTGATAGGAGGCTTATAAGTGAGATCAAGGCTGCAACAGGGAGTGTTAGGATAGCTAATGGTGCCATGATCCCAATAGAAGGAGTGGGAAAGCTCAAACTGTTTGAGAAGGACATGGCTGCCTTCTACATGCCTCAGTTCACTTCAAATCTATTATCTGTGAAGAAAGCTACCATTGATCTTGATTGTCAAGTAGTATTCAGACCTGATGAAGTTGAGTTTCAAGAGTTGAAGACTGGGAGAGTCATTGGCAGAGGAGACAGCAAGAATCAGCTATACCACCTCGACTTGGCTAAGACCTCTAATCCCTTTGATTCTATTTGCTTGAGTAGTACTGCTGAGAAGATTGATAGTATTACTTGGCATGCTAGATTAGGACATCCTCATGCTCGTGCCATTGAATTGATAATCCCTAATATGTCATTCAATCACTTGAATTGTGAAGCATGCATATTAGGAAAGCATTGTAGGACTGTTTTCCCAACATCTGAGACTACTTATGAGCATTGCTTTGATCTAGTTCACTCGGATGTGTGGACCGCTCCATGCATGTCTAGAGACAGCCATAAATACTTTGTGACATTCATTGATGAGAAGTCTAAGTATACATGGCTCACATTGCTCCCATCTAAAGATAGGGTGCTAGAAGCTTTTATGAACTTCCAAGCATATGTATCTAATCAATACAATGCTACTGTGAAGGTACTGAGATCAGACAACGGAGGTGAATACATCAGCAATGCCTTCAAGAGTCATCTAGCCAAGCATGGGATTGTGCATCAGACCAGTTGTCCCTACACACCACAGCAGAATGGTGTAGCTGAGAGGAAGAATAGGCACTTGATGGAGGTTGCTAGGTCGATGATGTTTCATGCAAATGTCCCAAAACGTTTTTGGGGAGATGCTGTACAGACTGCTTGCTATCTCATCAACCGGGTCCCAACCAAGATACTGAAGAATCTGTCTCCATTTGAGGTGCTGAATAAGAGCAAGCCTTTTATTGATCACCTACGAGTATTTGGGTGTGTATGCTATGTCATGACTCCAGGAGAACAGAGAAACAAGCTGGAGGCAAAGAGTACTAAGGCTATGTTTATTGGATACTCTATCACTCAGAAGGGATACAAGTGCTATGATCCTGAAGCAAGGAGAGTGATGGTATCTAGAGAAGTGAAGTTTATTGAATCACAAGGGTATTATGAAGAAAAGGAGTGGGAAAATCTGAAGGATTTGTCTCAAGCTCCATCTGATAGAGCAACAACACTGAGGGTGCTGTTGGAGAAGCTAGGGATAGGGTTATCCCAGGATCAGGAATCTGGAAGAAGAGAGTCTTCCAATCCGACTAGTGAAGCTGAAAGAACAACTCCTCTTGATCATGAGAGGGGGAATGGAACTGAATCTCATGAGCAAGTGCACAATCAAGAAGATTCAGGCCAGCATAATCAAGAGGTGACACAGGAAGTAGAGAGTGGTGCTCAGTCTAGTGGAGATGGGCAAAGAGAGTCTACTGGCTCAGATGAGAGTGGTACTCAGTCTAGTGGAGATTGGGAAGTAGATCCTGATGGGTCAAATGAGAGTGGTGCTCAATCAAGTGAAGATAGGCAAGAAACACAAGAAGAACAAGTTCAGGAGCTAAGGAGGAGCACAAGGGTGAAGAGAGATGCTTCCAACTGGGTAAACACGAGAGTGTACTACAATGCCCAGGCTGTGGAGCATCCTTCTCAAGCCTTGTGTTCCTTTGCAGAGTTTCCAGACGAGCATACAGCCTTCACAGTAAGCTTGGATGAGAGCTATATTCCAAGGACATATGAAGAAGCTATGGCTTTAAAGGAGTGGAGAGATTCAGTTGCTGATGAGTCCGGAGCCATGATTAAGAATGAAACATGGTATGAGAGTGAGCTGCCTAAAGGGAAGAAGGCAGTGACTAGTAAATGGGTGTTCACAATCAAGTTTCATCCTGATGGAAGAATAGAGAGGCGCAAGTCTAGGTTGGTGGCAAGAGGATTTACTCAGACATATGGTGAGGACTATGTTGAGACCTTTGCTCCTGTGGCTAAACTTCATACTATCAGGATTGTATTATCTTTAGCTGTGAATCTTGAGTGGGATTTGTGGCAAATGGATGTGAAGAATGCATTCCTTCAAGGAGAGTTGGAAGATGAAGTATACATGCATCCACCACCAGGTCTTGAACATCTAGTAAAGAAGGGTAATGTGTTGAGGTTGAGGAAAGCTATCTATGGTCTCAAGCAGTCTCCAAGGGCGTGGTACAACAAGTTGAGTACTACACTGAATGGGAGAGGGTTCAGAAAATCAGAATTGGATCATACTCTCTTTACCTTAACCACCTCATCTGGTATTGTGGTGTTGCTTGTGTATGTGGATGATATCATCATCACAGGCAATGATAAGGAAGGCATCAAGGCTACAAAGGAGTATCTCAAGGCAAGCTTTGAGATTAAAGACTTGGGGGAAATGAAGTATTTTCTTGGGATTGAGATATGCAGATCAAAGGAAGGATTGTTTATGTCCCAAAGGAAGTATGTGATTGATCTCTTGAAGGGAGCAGATGCTTATGGAGGGAAGACAGCCAAGATGCCAATGGAGGATGGTTACAAGGTTCCACGTGAGGGGGAGATTGAGGATAGCAATCCGTTCCATGATCCTAAGCTATATAGGAAGCTAGTGGGGAAGTTGATTTATCTTACCATTACTAGACCTGATGTGTGTTTTGCGGTGAATCAAGTCAGTCAACACATGCAAGTTCCTAAGGAGCACCATTGGCAGATGGTGGAAAGGATCTTGATGTATCTGAATGGAACTACTGGTCTTGGAGTATGGATGGGATGTAACAAGAGTACTGAGGTTGTAGGATACTGTGATGCAGATTGGGCTGGAGACCGAGCAGACAGAAGATCAACCACCGGCTATTGTACATTCATTGGTGGTAACTTGGTCACTTGGAAGAGTAAGAAGCAGAAGGTAGTGTCTTGTTCCAGTGCTGAGGCTGAGTATAGAGCAATGCTGAAGCTTACAAATGAGCTAGTGTGGATAAGAGGGATTTTGAAGCATCTGGAGATTATTCAAGCAACGCCAATGACAATGCATTGTGATAATCAAGCAGCTATCCACATTGCATCTAATTCTGTGTTCCATGAGAGAACAAAGCACATTGAGGTTGATTGTCACAAGGTGAGGCAGATGATGATTCTTGGGGTGATTCTACCTTGCTATACTCGGAGTGAGGATCAGTTAGCAGATGTGTTCACAAAGGCAGCAAGGCAAAAGACAATGGAGTCCATACACATCAGGTTAGGACTCATTGATCTCTCGCCTAAGGGCTAGTCTATACACTCTCCTGATCATGTGATCTCTACTCTTTTTCCTCATTAAGGTTTTGTCCCAATGGGTTTTCTTTAATGAGGTTTTAATGAGGGAGATCTCATGGTTCTTCCAAGCTTGACTTGTTCCACATGGTCAAGCTTGAGGGGGAGTGTTGAGATGAGAGAATAAAGAGATGGAGTCTTGGAGGTTCAGGGATTAGTTAGAGAAGAGAAGTGTTGAGGATGAGACAGTAACTCCAAAGTTACCACAGTAACTTTGGAAAGTTACCACAGTAACTCGAGATGAAAGTAACTGAGGTACTATTGAGAAGTTACCTTGCATCTATGAAGTCTGGAAAGGAGAAACTCGTACAGCAGTGAGGATAAGGCAAGAGGATAAGGTGAGAACATAGCTGGAAAGGGGAAACAACTTTACAGCCTGTCCAAGCATGTGAAGCCTCTCAGCCAAGTATTTCAAACCAGTGTGACAGCTAGCTTTGACTACACATGCTTGGAGTCTAATTTCGAAATCCTTTGTATCTCCATTTTACATATACATGTAAACCATCTTAGTAATCAATTAATGAGTTTTGAGTCTCTCTCTCTTAAGTCTCTCCCTTGTTCTTAATCTCCAATCTCTTTAATTCTCACATTAGGCTTAATCACTCTTTAAATCACAAAATCTAATATTGAGTTGAGATGGATCTTGTACAAAGATAGGGCAAGAGCTTTAGAGATTGCCTATCAAGAGTGATGAGGAGTCTAAAGGTGTCCAGAAGTGATCTGATGGATGTTCTAAGCAAGGTCAAAGTCTAGGAGAGACTTAGAAGAGTGTTGAGGAGCAAATGGGCGAGTGTGCAAAGATAGGGCGAGGCTGTACGGCCATGTACGGATATGTACGGACCGGTACGACCTGAGAGATCACAACTCGTCCATTTGAGATGTTTTGAGATTGTGCAAAGTCCGGGACAAGATGTGCAAGCTTAGGGCGTGATCAGAACATGTCAAGGAGGCTTTGTGCAATCTTAGGGTGTTGGGAGAAGGCCCTGGTCGTTTGGAATCAAGAAGGCATCAAGAAGATGCTTTGTGGAGGCAAACAACCAATGGGAGCTTCCTTGTGTGTGATTGGCTAGTTCTGGTCTTGGACAGGCTGTCTCTTGCTGTAAAGAGAAGGGAGCCACGACCATGAACCTGGACAGATGCATGGGAAGATTAGGAGGAGCCTAAGGAGAGCCAATCACAAGCAAGGAGCCAGCTTGCCTTGGTTTGAATTAAAGTGAACAGCCAACCTTATCCTCACAACTCTTCAGATATTACAAGAAGACCATCTCATCTACACCATCCATTCACTCAAGTTAATATTATCCATTAGATTTAGGTTTCAGATTGTGTAAACCTATTGAGCTTATAAATAAGCATGTAAATGGCGATTTGGAGCCTTAAGGGAGTAAGGGGGATTTCCCCTCTCCACTTCTTGGAAATAAGAAAATGTGTTCTTGAATCAGATTCCCTTAATCTACCCCTTTCTTAGTCTCTAATCTTCTAATCTCTCAAAGTCTCTTGTTTCTGATTTAAGTAAACACTCTCATCAATCTCTCTTTCTAAATCACCTAGAGCAAGCTCTCATCTTTCTCCATTGGAGTTTATACACACACAAACACAACTAGAGAAGAGAACTCTACAAATCTCACATGGTATCAGAGCCAGGTTCATCAGAACCTGAGCTGTAGCTTCCGCAAATCACTTGCTCTCACCTCAGCTCAAATCCAATCTGCACTTGAACAAGACACCACCTTCTGCTTCTTACTCTTCCAAGTAACCAAGTTGCCTCCAATGAATGTGCAATAGCCTGTGGTTGATCTCCTGTCTGCTCTATCACCAGCCCAATCCGCATCACAGTATCCAACCACTTCAGTGCTCCCATTGCAACCCATCCATACTCCTTGATCAGGTGAGCCGTTGAGATACATCAAGATTCTCTCCACCATACGCCAATGATGCTCCTTAGGCACGTGCATGTGTTGACTCACCTGATTCACAGCAAAACAAATGTCAGGCCTAGTTATGGTAAGGTAAATCAATTTGCCAACTAGCTTTCTATAGAGTTTAGGATCCTGATAAGGTTTGCTGTCTTCAATCTCCCCCTCTCGTGGGACTTTGTAGCCATCCTCCATAGGCATCCTTGCTGTCTTGCCTCCATAAGCACGTGCACCTTTCAAAAGATCAAGTGTGTACTTCCTTTGGGACATGAACAAACCTTCCTTGGATCTACATATCTCAATTCCAAGAAAGTATTTCATTTCTCCCAAGTCTTTAATTTCAAACATGGATTTACGGAACTCCTTGGTTGCTATGATACCTTCCTTATCACTTCCTGTGATAATGATATCATCAACATACACAAGGAGTGCAATCATACCTGAGGGAGTGGTGAGAGTGAAGAGGGTGTGGTCTAGTTCAGACTTCTTGAAGCCTCGGCCATTCAGAGTAGTACTCAGCTTGTTGTACCAAGCTCTTGGTGATTGCTTCAGTCCAGAGATAGCTTTCTTCAGTCTCAACACATTCCCTCTCTTCACTAAGTGTTCCAAGCCTGGAGGTGGATGCATATACACTTCATCCTCCAGCTCTCCTTGTAGAAATGCATTCTTCACATCCATTTGCCATAAGCCCCATCCAAGGTTCACAGCTAAGCTTAAGACAATCCGGATTGTGTGTAGTTTAGCTACTGGGGCAAAGGTCTCAATGTAATCTTCTCCATAAGTTTGAGTAAAGCCTCTTACAACCAATCTTGACTTCTTCCTCTCCACCTTTCCATCAGCCTTATACTTGATTGTGAAGATCCATCTACTAGTCACAGCCTTCTTCCCTTTTGGTAACTCACTCTCATACCATGTATCATTCTTGATCATAGCTCCTGCCTCAGCTCCAACTGATTCCTTCCATTCTTTATCCATCATTGCCTCTTCATAGTGATATGATCATGGACCAGCTCGTTGATAAAGATGGAGAAGGAGAGACTGAAGATACACTAGCTGAAGAAGAAGATGTCCTAGCCATCCCCACAGGTCCCATAACTCGTGCAATGACAAGAAGACTCAAGGAAGCTGTTGGAAACATACTGAAGATCTCTAAGGAGCAAGAAGACTGTCTTGGTAGAAGCTTGAGCCACCAAGACACACTCATCACCATTCAGGTGATCCTATCATCAAGCTGATCATCATCTAGGCAAGTGGCTTGGTATACTCTTTTTCCCTTGATTAGTTTTGTCCCAATGGGTTTTCTAATCAAGGTTTTTAATAAGGTATCAAGTTCACTTACACATTCCTAGTTGATGTATCTTGGATGCAACTCGGCCTAAGGCACCTTGGACCGACTTCATCATCTATCTTATATTATGTTTTACTCTAAGTGTTATGTTATTACTTTGAAACCGTGTGGAGCCTTCTCCTTTATGTTTTCTTATGTTTTCGAGACCTTGTGCATGTACAAGGATCTCTCTATTTAAGTGTATCACAAACCCTCATTCGAATAGAAAGTTATCTTTTGTTTAAAACCTTTTTGGTGTCTTCTCTCTTGCTTTGCGAGTTGTTGAAGTGTCTGGTGTGTAATATCCAGTCTGCTGGTGTGTAGTATCCAGTGTTAAGGGCCTTAGTTTGGTGTGTCATATCCGATCTATAGCCTAGGAGTATCAAGGAGCCTTTCCGCAGCCTCTTGTGTCACCAATCGATCCACAAACCTTGATAAACTTGAGTCCTTGACTCGTTTATGCAAGGATCTATCCCGATCCATCCAGAGACGCATCCTAGGAGTTCATCAAGTGGTATCAGAGCACTCTGGAAGGGGAGTTTCGATTTCTCTTTTGATTGTTCATAAGATCTACTCTTTATCGTTTTATATCATTGATCATTTGGGATTTGCGTGTTGTTTCTCACTCGATCTGATTAGTATCATTGATAGGATTGATAGATCTATTGTTTCGTGGTTCAATATTGATAGATCTGAGGATTCTGATCAAGTTTTTGAACAAAACTTTTCACATTCTTGTCGATTACGTTACTAGTTTGCTTGATCCGAAAGTCCCGTGTGTTCTTGTGATTCGATCTGTTACTAGAACCGTAGATCAAGTTTGGTTTAATCTCAAATCATCACCTGTTGAATCTCGAATCCTTTTCTGATAAATCTGAGTTGATTGTTTCAATAAAATCGATTTGAATTCCTTACTTGTTGATCACGGTATTGATTTGCCGCGTTGCTTGAGATTTGTTTGATTGTTTCCGATTGTTTCTTTCATTGAATCTCGAATCTTAAATCAAATTGCCCGTGGAACTACTTACTTGTTTCAGTCTTTTGTGTGTAACAGAAAACAATGGGAACTGAAGAAGATGATGCAACGTATATGAGAAGAAACAAACTCCTACAAGAAGCTATCACCAAACAAGTAATGGAAGACTTGGTAAAGTTGCTAGATGAGAGATACGATCAGAGAGCCCCTGGTAGACAAGACCAAACGACTGATCATCAGCAAGCACCTAGGAGGAATGGACGTGAACGACAAGAGCATGCTGGTTCACAAGAAACTGATAACTTTTATGAAAGAGATAGGGCACGGCACAGCTCGGCTTCTAGACATAGCTCTTCCTCTAGACACAGCAGTAGAAGATCTAGACGTGACCATGAAGGGCGTAGGTATCAAAGAGATGAGCTTGCTGGAGTTAAGATCAAGATACCTCCTTTCCATGGCAAAGCCGATCCTGATGCTTATCTAGAATGGGAGAAGAAGATTGATCTAGTCTTCAATTGTCGGCGTTATTCAGAAGCTAAGAAGATTCAAATTGCTGTTACTGAGTTCTATGATTATGCTTTGAGTTGGTGGGATCAACTAGTCACCAATAGAAGGCGCAATGGGGAATTTCCTGTTGAGACTTGGGCAGAAATGAAGGCTCTCATGCGCAAGAGATTTGTGCCTAGCCATTACCACCGGGATCTCCATCAGAAGCTAAGAAAACTCACGCAAGGCTCACGGACAGTCGAAGAATACTATCAGGAGATGGAGTTGTTGATGTTAAGAGCTTGCATATCTGAGGATAGAGAAGCTACTATGGCACGGTTTCTTGGAGGACTCAACCGTGAGATACAAGACAATGTGGAGATGCAGCACTACTTGGAGATGGAGGAGATGCTACACAAAGCCATTCTAGTGGAACAACAAGTAAAGAGAAAGGGTCACTCTCGGGGCAACTATGGAACTAAGTATCAAGGTGCTAAGGAAGATAAGCCAAGTCACCAGAAAGAGAGCAAGTCATATCAAAAGGATGAGGACAAACCTACTAGTTCTTTCAGCAAGGATAAAGGAAAAGCTGAAGCCTCTACTACAAGATCAAGAGATGTTAAATGTTTTAAGTGCCAAGGAAGAGGACACTACGCTAGTGAGTGCACCAACAAACGTGTGATGATCCTACATGACAATGGAGAATATGAGTTTACTGATGAGGAGACAGAGGCCGAAGAAGATCACAGTTCAGAAGAAGAGTATGTTGCCAACCCGGTCGCTGGAAGGTTGCTAGTTGCTAGAAGAACCTTGAGTCTTCAAAGCAAGTCCGAAGAGATGGAGCAAAGAGAGAATCTCTTCTATACTAGATGTCTAGTGCAAGGAAAGGTCTGTAGTCTTATTGTGGATGGAGGCAGTTGTGTCAACGTTGCGAGTGAGACTATGGTTAAAAAGTTGGGTTTGAAGGTCCAGAAGCATCCTAAACCATATAGGCTCCAATGGCTCAATGAAGAGGGCGAGATGAGAGTTTCTACTCAGGTTATTGTTCCCTTAGCCATTGGTAAATATGAAGATGAGATTCTATATGATGTGTTGCCTATGGAAGCGGGGCACATTCTCCTTGGAAGGCCGTGGCAATCAGATCGACGTGTGATACATGATGGGTACGCCAACAAGCACACCTTTGAGTTTAAAGGGAGAAAGACAGTTCTTGTGCCTATGACTCCTAAGGAAGTTCAGGTTGATCAGCTCCAACTACAAAAGAAGAAAGAGATTGATCTACCCGCTGAATCAACCAAGCAACTAAACTTCTATGCCAAGTCTGGTGATGTTAAAAGATCTCTCTGCTCTAACCTTCCTATTCTTTTGTTTATCTATAAGGAATCACTCTTGACTACTACTGATATTGCACCGGAGTATCCGAGTGAACTTGTATCTCTTTTGCAGGAATATCAAGATGTTTTTCCAGAAGATAGTCCCAAAGGACTACCACCAGTGCGAGGGATTGAACACCAAATTGACTTTGTGCCTGGTTCTACACTCCCCAACAGGCCAGCATACAGAACCAATCCGGTTGAGACCAAAGAACTACAAAGGCAAGTGGAGGAACTGATGGAGAAAGGGCATATCCGAGAGAGCATGAGCCCTTGTGCTGTTCCAGTACTGCTTGTGCCCAAGAAAGATGGGAGCTGGCGCATGTGTGTTGATTGTAGAGCAATCAACAATATAACAGTGAAGTATCGCCATCCTATTCCTAGATTAGATGATATGCTTGATGAATTACATGGTTCATGCATCTTTTCTAAGATAGATCTAAAGAGTGGATATCATCAGATTAGGATGAAAGAAGGAGATGAGTGGAAAACTGCCTTTAAGACTAAGCATGGGTTATATGAGTGGTTAGTTATGCCCTTTGGATTGACTAATGCACCTAGTACTTTCATGAGATTGATGAACCATGTGCTTAGGTCTTTTATAGGTTTGTTTGTGGTAGTTTACTTTGATGATATCCTAATCTACAGTCAGAGTCTAGAAGAGCATATAGACCATCTTAAGACTGTTCTTGATGTGTTGAGAAAAGAAAAACTTTATGCTAATCTTAAGAAATGTACATTTTGCACAGATAACTTGGTCTTTTTAGGTTTTATTGTGGGTGCAGATGGGGTTAAAGTTGATCCGGAGAAAGTAAGGGCTATACAAGAATGGCCAATCCCTAAGACCGTGAGTGAAGTAAGAAGCTTCCATGGACTTGCTGGCTTCTATAGGCGCTTTGTGAAAGACTTCAGCACCATTGCATCTCCCTTGACTGAAGTAATCAAGAAAGAAGTCGGATTCAAGTGGGGAGAAGCACAAGAACTTGCTTTCCAATGCCTTAAAGAGAAGCTTACTCATGCCCCTCTTCTTATACTTCCTGACTTTCATAAAACTTTTGAAATAGAATGTGATGCCTCAGGAATTGGTATTGGTGCTGTATTGATGCAGGAGAAGAGACCCATTGCATACTTCAGTGAGAAGCTTGGAGGAGCTACCCTCAACTATGCAACTTATGATAAAGAGCTGTATGCCTTGGTGAGAGCCTTGCAGACTTGGCAGCACTATCTCTGGCCTAAAGAATTCGTCATACACACAGATCATGAGTCTCTCAAATACCTCAAAGGACAGAACAAGCTCAGCAAGAGACACGCAAGGTGGGTTGAGTTCATTGAGACATTTCCTTATGTCATCAAGTATAAACAAGGTAAGGAAAACATAGTTGCTGATGCACTATCCAGAAGGTATGTTCTCTTGAACACTCTTGATGCTAAGCTATTAGGATTTGAGCAGATTAAAGGAATGTATGAGAATGATCCTGATTTTAGAGAGGCTTACAATTCTTGTGAGAAATTGGCTGTAGGACACTACTTTAGACATGATGGTTTTCTTTTCTATGATAATCGATTGTGTGTGCCTAACTGTTCTTTGAGAGACTTGTTTGTTAGGGAATCTCATGGAGGAAGTCTCATGGGTCACTTTGGTGTTGCAAAGACTCTTAAAACTTTGCAGGATCACTTCTTTTGGCCTCGGATGAAAAGAGATGTGGAGAAACTATGTGAGAGATGTGCAACTTGCAAGCAAGCTAAGTCTAAGGTTCAGTCTCACGGTTTGTATACTCCTCTCCCTATACCTTATCATCCTTGGAATGACATATCTATGGATTTCATTGTTGGCTTGCCTAGAACTAGGACTGGAAAGGATTCTATCTTTGTAGTTGTGGATAGGTTCTCAAAGATGGCACATTTCATAGCTTGTCACAAAACTGATGATGCATTGCATATTGCTAACTTGTTCTTTAAAGAGATTGTGCGCATACATGGCATGCCTAAGACTATTGTTTCTGATAGAGATACTAAGTTTCTTAGTTATTTTTGGAAGACTCTTTGGTCTAAGCTAGGTACTAAACTCTTGTTTTCTACTACTTGTCATCCACAAACTGATGGACAGACTGAAGTAGTTAATAGGACTCTTGGAACACTCTTGCGTGCATTCATAAAGAAAAACTTGAAATCATGGGAAGACTATTTGCCTCATTGTGAATTTGCATACAATCATGCTGTGCATTCTACTTCTAAGTTTTCTCCTTTTGAAATTGTTTATGGGTTCAATCCCAACTCTCCTTTGGATTTAATCCCTTTACCTGAGTGTGAAAGGGTCAGCTTTGATGGCAAAAAGAAGGCAGAGATGGTGAAGCAACTCCACGAGCAGGCTAGGCTCAATATTGAGGCGAAAACCAAACAATATGTTAAGCATGCCAACAAAGGAAGGCGTGAGATGGTCTTTGAAGTGGGTGATCAGGTCTGGATTCACCTAAGGAAAGAGAGGTTTCCAAATGAAAGGAAGTCCAAGCTAATGCCGCGGATTGATGGACCTTTTGAGGTCATAAGGAAGATCAGCAACAATGCCTACAAGCTGGATTTGCGAGGTAAGTATGATGTGAGTAATAGCTTCAATGTTACTGACTTGATCCCTTTTATTGCAGATGAGCCAGATTTGAGGACAAATCCTTTTCAAGTGGGAGGGGATGATATGATCATGGACCAGCTCGTTGATAAAGATGGAGAAGGAGAGACTGAAGATACACTAGCTGAAGAAGAAGATGTCCTAGCCATCCCCACAGGTCCCATAACTCGTGCAATGACAAGAAGACTCAAGGAAGCTGTTGGAAACATACTGAAGATCTCTAAGGAGCAAGAAGACTGTCTTGGTAGAAGCTTGAGCCACCAAGACACACTCATCACCATTCAGGTGATCCTATCATCAAGCTGATCATCATCTAGGCAAGTGGCTTGGTATACTCTTTTTCCCTTGATTAGTTTTGTCCCAATGGGTTTTCTAATCAAGGTTTTTAATGAGGTATCAAGTTCACTTACACATTCCTAGTTGATGTATCTTGGATGCAACTCGGCCTAAGGCACCTTGGACCGACTTCATCATCTATCTTATATTATGTTTTACTCTAAGTGTTATGTTATTACTTTGAAACCGTGTGGAGCCTTCTCCTTTATGTTTTCTTATGTTTTCGAGACCTTGTGCATGTACAAGGATCTCTCTATTTAAGTGTATCACAAACCCTCATTCGAATAGAAAGTTATCTTTTGTTTAAAACCTTTTTGGTGTCTTCTCTCTTGCTTTGCGAGTTGTTGAAGTGTCTGGTGTGTAATATCCAGTCTGCTGGTGTGTAGTATCCAGTGTTAAGGGCCTTAGTTTGGTGTGTCATATCCGATCTATAGCCTAGGAGTATCAAGGAGCCTTTCCGCAGCCTCTTGTGTCACCAATCGATCCACAAACCTTGATAAACTTGAGTCCTTGACTCGTTTATGCAAGGATCTATCCCGATCCATCCAGAGACGCATCCTAGGAGTTCATCACATAGCTTCTTGGTATGTAGTTCTCA
The DNA here is from genome assembly GCF_000309985.2 of Brassica rapa. Taxonomy (NCBI): domain Eukaryota; kingdom Viridiplantae; phylum Streptophyta; class Magnoliopsida; order Brassicales; family Brassicaceae; genus Brassica; species Brassica rapa. The sequence goes on from NW_022610180.1 coordinate 19,613, forward strand.
TCCAAGTTTACCATAAAAGCACAATGTTCTTCAGGGTATTGAGCAAAGGAACACACAGCTTGAGAAGGATGCTCCACAGCCTGGGCATTGTAGTACACTCTCGTGCTTACCCAGTTGGAAGCATCTCTCCTAATCCGCGTGCTTCTTCTCAATGCTGGTTCCGGTTGTTCCACTTCCACTTGTGATTCTTCTCCACTTTCTTGTGGTACAGAAGTAGTAGACACTTCAACTGCCTCTTCTTCTCCTAGCTGACTTGCTTCAGCTCCATCTTGCTGTTCACTTACTTCCACATCTTGATCATGTGTACCAGACACTCTACTCCTCTCTTGAGTTGTCTCTGGTTCACTCCTTTCCCCCCCATGATCAGAAGTGGGAGTTACTGAGCTGCCACCACTCGTTGGTCCTTGCTGATCTTGTCTCACCTTGACGCCAATGCTTTCTAAGATGATCCGCAAGGTAGTGGCTCTTTCTGAGGTAAGATCCTTCAAGTCTTCTTTGTTTTGCTCCTCATAGTATCCTCTCTCTTCAACAAAATTCACATCCCTTGATACCAGCACCCTTCTTGTGTCTGGATTATAACACTTGTATCCCTTTTGAGTTGTAGAGTAGCCAATAAACATTGCCTTAGTACTCCTAGCTTCAAGCTTGTTTCTCAACTCCCCGGGTATCAAAACATAACATAAACACCCAAAGATCCTTATATGTTCTAATGAGGGTTTATGTTTGTTGAGAACCTCAAATGGTGACTGCCCTTTCAGGATCAGTGTGGGAGTCCTGTTGATTAGATAGCAGGCCGTGGCTACTGCATCACTCCAAAACTTCTTAGGTAAATTAGCTTGGAACATCATTGATCTTGCAACTTCCATAAGGTGCCTATTCTTCCTCTCAGCCACACCATTCTGTTGTGGAGTGTAGGGACAGCTTGTTTGATGAAGAATTCCATACTGAGATAAGTGTTGCTTGAAAGCTTGTCCAATGTATTCTCCTCCATTATCTGACCTGAAAATCTTAATCTTGGCTTGATAATGGTTAGTTACATAGGATTGAAAGTTTTTAAATGCATCAAGCACCCTATCTTTAGTTGGAATTAAAGTTAACCAGGTGTATTTAGATTTTTCATCAATGAATGAGACATAATACTTATGATTCTCCCTAGATAAACAAGGAGCAGTCCATACATCAGAGTGAATAAGATCAAAGCACTCCTCATAAACCGTAGAAGAGTTTGGAAAAACAGTTCTACAATGCTTGCCTAAAATGCAAGCTTCACAATCATTGTTTTCAAAAGAAACACCTGGCAACATCAGTTTTAAAGCCTTATTATGAGGGTGTCCTAGTCTAGCATGCCACAATGCATTTTTATTTAAACTAGGAACAGAAGCAGTAGTAAAAGAGCAGCTAATGTCAGAAACAGGAGCAAGATCTTCAAGCAAATATAAGTCTCCTTTTGTTACTCCTTTTCCAGTCACTTTGCTGCTTTCAATATCCTGAAACTTCACATCATTAGGACTAAATATGACATTGCATTGCAAGTCAGTTGCACATTTCTTGACAGATAATAGGTTTGAAGTAAAGTCAGGCATATAGAAAGCTTTTGAGTCTTTACTAAACAGTTTAAGTGTTCCTATTCCTTTAATTGGAACCTTATCACCATTTGCAATCATCACATGGCCCTTAGAAGGCACAATGTTCTTAATCAACTTAGTATCACTAATCATGTGATGTGATGCACCTGAATCTACAATAAGAGGTCTAGTTGATTGATTACTAGCAAGGTGAGCGAGTATACTAGATGGCTTATATGCATGATTAGTTTCATTGTATTCATTTGCATTTCTTAGAGACCTAGCCATACTATCAGTTCTAGTGATGCAATCTAAGTCTCCTACATGTTAACTTGAAGAAAGGAATGGAGAAGCTAAAGGTGTAGAGTTGAGATGGAGCTTGTGCAAAGATAGGGCAAGAGCTTTAGAGAATGCCTATCAAGAGTGGTGTGAAGTGTCTTAAGAGAGCTAGAGGTGATCTGATGGTGGTTCTAAGCAAGGACAAAGTCTAGGAGAGACTTAGAAGAGTATTGAGGAGCAAATGGGCGAGTGTACAAAGATAGGGCGAGGCTGGTACAGCCATGTACGGCCTAGTATGAATCAGTACGGATGGTGGACGTACCAAAGGTGTATACTCGGCCATTTGTGAGTCTTAGGCTTGGTGCAAACTTAGGGCGTCTATGTACGGACATGACATGATCTGTACATGCTCTAAGGATTGTTATCAGCCTAACTTGAGTCCCAAGTAAGAAGAATGGCGTTGGCTGATTGTGTGAAGAAGCCAAGAGGCGCCAATGTCTTTGTTTGAATGTTGGGACCACTTGTGGATAAGGCACAGCAAGGAGTGAGCTGGCGTGAGCTGTCCCTTGGCTGTATACTGATCATGAATCTGGACACAAGAAAGGCTACATTAGGAGGCGCCTAGGATTATCCAATCAGAGGCCAGCCTTCCCCTTTGAACAGATTCAAATCAACCAATGAAGCATCATCAGCCCTCAGCCAATCACAAGACATCACACAGATTGCAATACCAAGCTTACATCCTAGCCTTCCATTCATCTCAAGTTAATATTATCCATTAGATTTAGGTTTATGAGAATGCAAAGTTGTAAACCTTATAAAAGGAGATGTGTGGGCGATTTTGTAAACCCTTAAGGGAGTTTGGGGGATTTCCCCTCTCCACTTCATAATGAAATGTGTTCTTGAATCAGATTCTCTCTAATCTCTCCCTTTCTTATACTCTTAATCTCTCAAAGTCTCTTGTTTCTGATTTAAGTAAACACATAAACACTCTTATAAACTCTCTCTCTAAAATCACCTAAAACAAACTCTAATCTTCTCAGCTTGCTCCATTGGAGCTTATACACACACACAACCTGAGATCTCTGAAAATCTCATACTACAGTCCTAGCAATCATGGAAGCACCATAAGAATAACCATAGATGTTACCGTTATCCTTGAACATTTTGATGAGTGCATCAATGTCAGCCTTCCTTATGAAGTCCTGATCATTGTTGCGGCTGCTAGGAGCTCCCATGTACGCCACCAAAGACTTGCCATCACTTGTACCACCTTCTTGAGCCTTGCTAGTACCCACATCACTTGACCCGTCAGACATGTGAGCTCTAGCTTCCCTTTCCTTCATGAACTTTGCCGGTTTGAGGTGTGGGTGGAGTATCCAACACTGGCTCTTCTTGTGGCCTTGCTTCTTGCAATGATCACAGCTCCCATTGAACCTCCTCTCCTCAAACTTCCCATTCGTAGCTCTGTTAGCTTGTGTAGTCTCTCCTTGCTCAGCTTGTGCGGCTTGGTTAGCTAAAGACAACTCCCCCTTCTTCCCAAACAAACCAATTGACCCTTGCTCTTTCTGAATCCGAAAACACACTTCCTCCAAGTCAGGTAGGGTATCATCTCTCAGCATGTGTTGTATCAGCCCACTGTATGCCGGATTCAGTGTCAAGAGCAGTCCAAAGACCTTGTCCTGCTCACGCCTCTTGATTAGCTCACTGGGATCAACCGTGCTTGGCCTCAACATCTCTAGCTCGGACCAGAGTGACCTGAACCTTCCTAGGTGCTTGGTAAACTCCATGTCTTCTTGAACCAAGTTGTTGATCTCTTGCTTCACCTCAAAGACTCTACTCAGGTTGGATGTGTTTCCATACACCTTCTTTAAGGTATCCCACAACTCCTTTGCCGTCTCACAGTAGCAGTACGCATCCAGAATCGCCGGCTCTAAGGAAGCATGAAGAACTGACATCACCATCATGTCTTCTTGCTCCCACCTCTCAACTGGATCCTTTGCTGTCTCATCCTTGTCTTCTTCTTGAGCAACCGGCTTTGGGGCCTTTCCTGAGGTAATGTGTCCCCACAAGCCTTTGCTTCCAACTGCGGTCTTCACCATCCGTGACCACACTAGGTAGTTGTTCCCCTTGAACACCACCGCCACCTTCATCGTCATCCCACTATCCATCTTGAAGCAGCTAGACGTAAACAGCTTGCTAAATCTTGGACTGAGAGTAGTAATCACACCAACAAGACTAAAAACACAACCGGAGAAGACTTGAAGCTTGAATCTTCAACGCCCAGCTCCTAGCTTTTATCCTTTGTCTTGATACAAATCTCAACAAGAACTCAGATTCTCATGAACCTGGCTCTGATACCATATCACTTTTAGAGTAATGAAGAGTAATCTGAGTGTTTAGTATAGATTTAAGAGAGATTAGAGAAGAAACGAGTGTAGAGAGTAAGGTTTAGAGAACAAGACTAAGAGTAAGCTATGGAGGCAAAGATAAGCTGAACTGTCTAATCTTTATTATGGATGAGGTTACAATATATATAGGAGAGACATAAGGGCTTTCAAGTAAGGGAAATGGCACTAGTCTAAGCATGTGTAGTCAAGGTCAGAAAGGAACACACGCTTTTGGCTTTACAGCCTGTCCAAGAGCTGGATAGATAAGGCGCGCTCCAACCTTATCCATAAACGGTCTGATCCGTTCCAAACCTTATTAATGAGTGAGGTTACATATTTATATGGAAAGCATAAGGGTTTACAAGAGTCGAAATGGGCACTATTGAAGCATGTAGAGTCAAGGTTGCTTTCCGGATGATTGGATGATAAGGCTCACACGCTTTGCCTCTTTACAGCCTGTTCCAGCCTGGCACACTCTTCCCTTATCCACTCAACGGTCTGATCCCTTCTCCTTAAGTCCCCAAGGTAACATTTCCTTGTTACCGTTTCACTTGGTCGAGGTTGGGTTAGTTTTGGTCGAGACCTTTGGTACGGACGGTACGGCCATGTACGGCCTTGTACGGACGTCCGTACCATTCACTCCCAAACTCCCTAAGCTTCCCCATCTCTTCTTCTCTTCAACTCCTCTTCTCTCCATACTCATATAATCAACTCAACTCAACACTCTCCTTATCCTTGTACTCCTTCTTACCCAGCTAGAAGGATCCTTCCTTATCCTTGTACTCCTTCTTAGTGGCTGCACAACCGGTTCTTCTTCCTGTTGTTCTTCTACCACTTCATCTTGAGAAGGTGTTTGTCTCACACCATGATCATGACCATGACCATCAGAGCCTATGCTCTCTTCTCCTTCATTCTCTACTCCTCCTTCATCCTGATTAGCCTCTTGCATAGGCTCCTCATGCTCCTCTCCTCCCTCATGATCAAGGTGGGATGGTGAATAAACTTCAGGAGGTGTAGTTGCGTGATTCCTCGGATCCTGGGATGTACTGATTCCAAGACCTTCAAGGATGATCCGCAAGGTGGTGGCCTTGTCTGATGTTAAGTCCTTCAGGTCTTCTTGGTTCTTTTCTTCATAGTATCCTCTATCTTCCAAGAACTTCACATCTCTAGATACAAGAACTCTCCTTGCTATAGGATCATAGCATTTGTATCCTTTCTGTGTAGCTGAGTATCCTATGAACACAGCCTTAGTACTTCTTGCTTCTAGCTTGTTGATCATCTCTCCTGGTTTGAGCACAAAGCATAGGCATCCAAAGACTCGCAAGTAATCAAGTGCTGGTTTGTACCTGTTCAGAACTTCAAATGGAGCCTTCTCATTCAGAACCTTGGTTGGAGTTCTATTGATCAAGTAACAAGCAGTGGCAACTGATAAAATGTATGAATTATAAGAGTAGCTTGTGTGATTTATCAAGAACAAAGAGAAGAGAGAGCTAGGGTTTACTAAGAATCCGAGAGAGAGAGAGATGAAAGAGAGAGAGAGGTGATTTCGAAACTATGAGAGAGAGTAATGAGGAAGTATATTTCCTTACTTCATTTGGTACATGATACATGAGTATATAAAGAGAGACAAAGAAGACATTGCATCTAGGGAAAATAATAAACAAAGAATCCCATAGAACTAATAAACTAATCTACTCTTGGACTGGTATGCACAGATTGCTCAGCCTGATAATGACAGGTCCTAACGGATGGGAAGGACTTTGAATCCTTAACCAGACCCGTGACATTGCTTCCCAATGTCTCTCCACTTCCCATTGGCGACCAAAGATATTCTTCTTGCCATCTCCCTTCATTTCATCAGTTCCCTTTGCATATCTTGCACTCCAAGGTAGAGTAGATTGTACAGACAGTCTTGCATTGCAAGGTAAGGAGATTCTTTGCTTAATCGGATCACACTGATGATCCTCTTGCTCCTTACTGCCTTCTCTCAATATACTCAGCTCTTATTGCTTCATGTCAACACTCCCCCTCAAGCTTGACCATGGAACAGGTCAAGCTTGGAAACCATGAAGCATTCCCTCATTAAAACCTTTAGCTTGAGAAAAACCACATGGGAGAAAACCCAAGCCAAGGAAAAAGAGTAGAACACTCCACGGTTGAGAGTGTTAGTGGGAAGAGAGGTCTATGAGTCCAAGTTTAGGATGGATGAACTCACAAACCTTGCTACTGGCTGCCTTGGTGAATATGTCAGCTAGTTGATCTTCACTTCTTGTGTAACATGGAAGAATCACTTGCTGCTCTACTGCTTGTCTCACCTTGTGACAGTCCACTTCTATATGCTTAGTCCTCTCATGGAACACAGAGTTTGATGCAATGTGTATTGCTGCCTGATTGTCACAATGCATAGTCATTGGCGTGGAGATCTATATGCCCAAGTCCTTTAGCAGACCCTTGATCCGTATGAGTTCACTAGTAAGCTTCCTCATAGATCGGTATTCTGCCTCAGCACTTGAGCAAGAGACCACCTTCTGCTTCTTGCTCTTCCATGTGACTAGGTTTCCTCCAATAAAGGTACAATAGCCTGTGGTTGATCTCCTATCAACTCTATCTCCAGCCCAATCAGCATCACAATACCCAACAACTTCAGTACTCTTGTTGCAAGCCATCCAAACTCCCTGACCTGGGGCTTTTCTTAAGTATCTCAAGATCCTTTCCACCATGTTCCAATGATGTACCTTAGGTGGTGCAGCCCTGGAATGGCTGTCTCTCCCTGGATCACTTGAAGGGGGCGTGGGTGGATGAAAGGTGATGGATATGGTCTTCTCCTTAGAGCTATGGGATGCTATAAAGATGTTTTTTCCTGCTCCACAGACACAGGATCACCCTGCTTAGTGTCTAGGATGGATCACAGAGATAATCCTTGCAAACAGAGAATCAAAGACTCGATCTGTATCAAGGTTTGTGGATTGATGTGGGACACAAGAGAGATGGCTCGCCTCCTGATACTCCAAGGCTTCTGATCTGGATATGACACACCAAATCAGAGAACCCAAGCTGGATATTACGCACCAGCAGAATTGAGAGAAAACTCAAAACAAAGAAGTTGAAAAAAATGTCGATTGATTGATCTCCATGCCAAAACGTGGCTACATATGTTAAAAGAATAAAACTGAAAACCCTAAATTTAAACCAAGATGGTTTAATCTCCTAATCCAATTCCAAATTGGTTAATTTTAAATACTAATCTACCCAAATCTGGTTTACTCTAATTCCTAATTGTCTTTGGTTTAAATTAAATGAAAGCCCAATAAACTAAACCCATTACATTGCAATTAAATCAAACCAACAAGCTGGTTCTTCTTTGGTTTATGATGGGCCACGACTTGAACTTGATTTGGAGTGTCTCCTAATGAGCTTTAGATCCTCCACGTCCTGTTAGGCCAGCTAGAAAGCAAGTGGATCAAGATTTTGGCTGCAACTCTCTTTTTGGACCGAAAAAGCCTTATTTCGTCTAGATCCAAATATAGCCCAATCCAGAAACTTCCTGACATGTTTTCCTTGTTCTCCATACATATTTGGACGAGGTGAATGGTATCCATAGCTCCTGTTAAGCTCAGTTGGTTGAATCCTCTTTGTTCAAGCTGTTTCAAGGCAGTACCAACAGTTCTTCTCTTCTCTCTATCCAGAACCTCATAGATCATGCCAATAAGAGTATGATACTGTCCATTAAACTGCACCATGATCAGTCGTATAGCTGACCCATACATTGGCTTCAATCCATTGATTCCAATCCTGATCAGGATCACACCATCCCCTCCTCCTTTAAAAGGATTTGTCCTCAAATCCAAGCTCTGTAGGATGATAGAACCTTGATAATTTAACTCCAAAGTTCCTGACCTGGCCATGAGATATATCATCACCTCTCTAGTCTCTCCAGGATGAAACACAAAGCTCTGCAGTCCTTCTTCATGTCTCAGCAACATCTTGGAACTTTCCTCACTACATGTGGCTTCTAAGGCAGATGATTTCTCCACTTTGTTGAGTTTGCAGTTGAATGCTTCTCTCCAGGATGATCCTACCCACGTCCTGCTCATGAACATGAGACCATGTACTCTCAGTTTAACATCCTTCTGGCCAGGTGGTCGTGTGGTTTGGTCCCCATACTCATCCTCCAGTTCTGGCTTCTCTTTAACCACCACCAGTTCCTGTTTATCTCTTCTCAGCTTGTTCTGGTCAGTTATGAACCTGATAAAGGACGTGTTACCTCCTGACTCTCCTTCATTCTCTCTGCAAATAGTTTTTATCATACCATTCTCTCTCCCTTTAAAAAGATTTGACCACAAATCTTGTTTTTCAAGAGTGAATGAACCTTGCAAATTGAGCTTGTATGCAGTTGCTTTCTGATCCAGAATTTGTTTGTTTCTTCTAACCACACACAAGCTTCCTCCTGGTTCAAAAACAACTTGTTGCAGGCCCTTAACAACTCTCAGATGTTCCACTAAGCTGAGCTGAAGACATACCAAAGGTCTGATTAGTAACTCACAAGCTAAAGACTTAAAGTTATCACCTTGCTCAACAGTAGGAAGCACCAATTCAAGAGCTTTAGATGACCCTCCAGGAACCTTTTCTTCTTGTTTTATTTGATCAGGCACGTGGCCACACTCAGCTTCTGCAACTTCTGCCTCCTCCTCTAGTTTTAAACAAAGAGTTGTTGGTTCTGGTTCAGTTTTATGACTCTCCTCAATCTGTTTTCTTGGAGAAGCTAATATAGAGGCTTGCAGCTTTTCCTCCTCTTGTTTCAATGATAGAACAGGAACCACAGATATTCTCTCAGCCGGTTTTAACGGCAATTCAGACCAATAGGCAGACTGATCTAAAGTAGTAAGCTTTGTTGCTGCTTCTGGTTTTAGTTTTGGAAGTTTCCACTGCGAGACAAACCTCTTCTTCATCAAGGTCTTCATCTCCACCCATGAAATAATTTGAGGTTTTTTTTCAAATCTCCTAGTCTGAGAAACTCTCTGCCACCATGAGAATGCACTTCCACAGAGTCCATTGACTGCTAGACATACCTTTTTCTTTTCAGTGTAGTATAGGAGTCCAAAGAGAAACTCCATCTTCTTTTCCCAATCAAGGTATGCCTCTGTATCAATCTTCCCATAGAAGAATGGAATTGTAAGCTCTTCTTCATATCCAGACATAGAATACAGTTTGTTAACTGATAGATTTCGTGCTCCCTTGTTAAAACTTCAAACCCTAACCCTCAAGAGGCTCTGATACCACTTGGTGCAGCCCTGGAATGGCTGTCTCTCCCTGGATCACTTGAAGGGGGCGTGGGTGGATGAAAGGTGATGGATATGGTCTTCTCCTTAGAGCTATGGGATGCTATAAAGATGTTTTTTCCTGCTCCACAGACACAGGATCACCCTGCTTAGTGTCTAGGATGGATCACAGAGATAATCCTTGCAAACAGAGAATCAAAGACTCGATCTGTATCAAGGTTTGTGGATTGATGTGGGACACAAGAGAGATGGCTCGCCTCCTGATACTCCAAGGCTTCTGATCTGGATATGACACACCAAATCAGAGAACCCAAGCTGGATATTACGCACCAGCAGAATTGAGAGAAAACTCAAAACAAAGAAGTTGAAAAAAATGTCGATTGATTGATCTCCATGCCAAAACGTGGCTACATATGTTAAAAGAATAAAACTGAAAACCCTAAATTTAAACCAAGATGGTTTAATCTCCTAATCCAATTCGAAATTGGTTAATTTTAAATACTAATCTACCCAAATCTGGTTTACTCTAATTCCTAATTGTCTTTGGTTTAAATTAAATGAAAGCCCAATAAACTAAACCCATTACATTGCAATTAAATCAAACCAACAAGCTGGTTCTTCTTTGGTTTATGATGGGCCACGACTTGAACTTGATTTGGAGTGTCTCCTAATGAGCTTTAGATCCTCCACGTCCTGTTAGGCCAGCTAGAAAGCAAGTGGATCAAGATTTGGCTGCAACTCTCTTTTTGGACCGAAAAAGCCTTATTTCGTCTAGATCCAAATATAGCCCAATCCAGAAACTTCCTGACATGTTTTCCTTGTTCTCCATACATATTTGGACGAGGTGAATGGTATCCATAGCTCCTGTTAAGCTCAGTTGGTTGAATCCTCTTTGTTCAAGCTGTTTCAAGGCAGTACCAACAGTTCTTCTCTTCTCTCTATCCAGAACCTCATAGATCATGCCAATAAGAGTATGATACTGTCCATTAAACTGCACCATGATCAGTCGTATAGCTGACCCATACATTGGCTTCAATCCATTGATTCCAATCCTGATCAGGATCACACCATTAGGAGCTTGCATGTGTTGACTCACTTGGTTCACAGCAAAACACACATCCGGCCTGGTGATAGTGAGATAGATGAGCTTCCCAACCATTCTTCTATACCTCTTGACATCCTCAAAGGGAGTTGCATCAAACTCCCCCTCACGCATAGCCTTGTAGCCTTCTTCCAGTGGTGTCTTGGCCAATCTTCCTCCAAGGTCTCCTGCCTCCTTTAGAATGTCCAAAGTATACTTTCTTTGGGACATAAACAATCCCTCCTTTGATCTGCACATCTCAATGCCAAGGAAATATTTCAGTTCTCCTAGGTCTTTGATGTCAAATGCGGCCTTGAGGAATGTCTTAGTTGAGCTGATCCCTTCCTTGTTACTACCAGTGATGATGATATCATCTACATAGACCAGGATCACAACAATCCCTTCCTGGCTGGTGAGAGTGAACAGTGTGTGATCCGCTTGAGACTTCACAAAGCCTCTCCCATTCAGTGTGGTGCTTAGCTTGTGGTACCAAGCTCTTGGTGATTGCTTCAAGCCATAGATAGCCTTCCTGAGTCTGAGGACATTCCCTGGTTTTACCATCTCTTCCATTCCGGGAGGTGGCCTCATATATACTTCATCTTCCAGTTCACCTTGCAAGAATGCATTCTTCACATCCATTTGCCACAGATCCCATTCTAGGTTCACTGCCAATGAGAGGAGGATCCGGATTGTATGGAGCTTGGCCACTGGTGCAAAAGTGTCTAGGTAGTCTTCTCCATATACTTGTGTGTACCCTCTTGCCACCAGTCTGGTCTTTTTCCTTTCTGGCTTCCCATTTGCAAGGTACTTGATGGTGTGTATGAGTCTGCTAGTCACAGCTTTCTTCCCTTTTGGAAGCTCTGTCTCATACCAGGTGTTGTTCCTTTCCATGGCCCCCATTTCATCATCCACTGAGTTCCTCCATTCATCATCCTCCATAGCTTCTGCATACGTTTTTGGTATCCATTCCTGGTCCAATGAGCTCACAAAGGCTTGATGTTCTTCTGGATACTGAGCAAGGTTGCATACCCCACTCACTGGATGTGCCACCGCTTGAGCATTGTAGTAAATCCTTGTCTTAACCCAATCTGAAGCCGGTCTCCTGATCCTTGTACTTCTTCTTAGAGCTGGTGTCTGCTCAAGTTCACTATCTTGAGCTTCTTCAGTTTCTGGTTGTTCCATCTCATCTTGATCATGAGACAATACTGAGTTTTCTTCATGTTGAGCTTGTGCAGGTTGTTCTCCATTGCCCCCCTCATGATCATGATGAGAGACTTCATTGTCTCGTACCTCAGTTCCATCAGGCTGAGGAGTAGTGTCCCGGCCCTTCTCTGGTTCCCTTGGTAAGTTGATGCCAAGTCTTTCCATAAGAACTTTCAGATTGTTAGCTCTGTCCGAGGCAGAATGAGATAGATCTTTGAGTTCTCCCCAACTCTTCTCATCATAGTAGGCCTTGGATTCCATGAACTTAACATCTCTGGATACTAGGACTCTCCTTGTTTCTGGTACATAGCATTTGTACCCTTTCTGATGTGTAGAGTACCCAATGAACATAGCCTTTGTGCTCTTTGCTTCTAGCTTGTTCCTTAGTTCTCCTGGAATCAAAACAAAACACACACACCCAAACACACGCAAATGGTCAATGGATGATCTAGATTTGTTTAGTACCTCATAGGGAGTGGCATCAAGGAGGACTCTTGTAGGTGTACGGTTGATTAGATAGGTGGCCGTGACCACTGCATCTCCCCAAAAACGCTTAGGTACATTGGCATGGAACATCATACTCCTCGCCACTTCCATCAAGTGTCTATTCTTTCTCTCAGCCACTCCATTTTGTTGAGGTGTATAAGGACAGCTAGTTTGTTGAATGATTCCATGTGAGGCTAGGTGTTGTTTGAAGGCTGTGCTAGTATACTCACCACCATTATCTGATCTAAGAATTTTGATCTTAACATTGAAATGGTTAGTAATATAGCTTTGAAAGTTTTTAAAAGCTTCTAGCACTCTATCCTTAGATTGCAACAAAGTGATCCATGTGTATTTAGATTTCCATCAATGAATGTCACAAAATATTTATGTTGCTCTCTAGATGCACATGGGGCAGTCCATACGTCAGAATGGATGAGATCAAAGCAATTATCATATTGAGTCTTTGATTTAGGAAACACAGTTCTACAATGTTTTCCTAAGATACAAGCCTCACAATCACTTTTAAAAGAAATGCTTGTTGAGAAGAGTTGAGTATACAAGTGAGAAGTAGTAAGGGGTGAAGACTGAAGAGTGTATGTTAAGCATTGGGGTGATGGGAGAGGTTCACATTGGCATGACCGTACAAGGCCGTACAAGGCCGTACGGTCCGTACACAGTCAGACAGGTGAAACCTCGACCACGGTTACAATAAGTTACCCGAGTAACTTATGAGAAGAGAAGGGGCTTTGGCTGGCTGATCAGACCGTTTAAGGATAAGAGAGGCGCGGCTTTACAGGCTGGCACAGCTGGAAAGGCAAGAGCATCTTTGTCCAAGATCCTAGATGCTCCAAGCATGTGGGAACACTGATTGGCCAAGTTAAAGAGATCTTATCCTAACCTTGTTGACCTCACATGCTTAGCTCCTCTTTATGATTTCGAAAACCCTAATGCTCTCTCTCTATATATTGTAACTCTTGTGATTAATAATAAACATACAGTTCTGAGTCTATCTCTCTACATTCATACTCACTTAATCATGATTCTCACCTAAACTCTTCATAATCTCTCATTCTGTTCCTTAATCTACTCTAAATCATTTCATTCTCTTAATCTAATATGGTATCAGAGCCAGGTTGCTCATAGTCTGGTTTCTAATCTCATTAATCTTCAGCTTCATTTCATCTACGGTTGTCCTTTGAAGCATTTGGAATGGAGGAAAGCAAGAGCAAGACTCTCTCGGTTGCGGTTACATTGAAGGGTGGTACTAACTACCTGCTGTGGTCTCGCTTGGTGAAAGCGGCGGTTGGGAGCAAGGGTCTGTGGAGCCATATCTCTGGTGGAGCTTCAAGACCAGTTGCTAACGAAGAAGAAGGCGGTCAAGAGCTGGTGGTGGCAGATCAAGAGAAGTGGGATCAGGATGACTTGAAGGTGCTTACGGTGCTACATGGGTCACTTGAAGCCTCAATCTTGGAAGCATACAGCTACTGTGAGACGCCAAAGGATCTGTGGGAGACACTCCAAAAGGTCTATGGTAACACATCTAACCTGAGCCGTGTGTTTGAGTTGAAGAGATCAATCAACACACTTGTGCAAGAGGAGGTAGAGTTTACTAAACACTTGGGAAAGTTCAGAGCCTTGTGGTCAGAGCTAGAGATGCTGAGGCCCAACACCACTGACCAAGATGTGCTCATGGAGAGAAGAGAACAAGATCAAGTGTTCGGCCTACTACTCACCTTGAATCCGGTCTTTAATGATCTCATCAAGCACATCTTGAGGTCACCAAAGCTTCCCTCCCTTGAAGATGTGTGTGCTCAGATACAAAAAGAAGAGGGATCAGTTGGGCTGTTCGGAGGCAAGGGGGAGCTCACACTTGCGAACCAAGCTGATACTATCCAGGCAAACAAGGCAGCTTACCGCACTGAAGAAGGGAAGTTTGGAGGGAAGTGTGACCATTGCAAGAAGCAGGGCCACAAGAGGAGCCAATGCTGGATCCTGCACCCTCACCTCAAGCCAGCGAAGTTCCTGAAGGATAAAGAAGCAAGGGCGCATCTGTCTGAAGGGGCAAGTGAAGCTGGAACATCCGGAGCTGGGCAGACAATGCGAGATGGTGAAGGGAAGGCCCTAACTACCCAACACACTCCGGGGAAGAGCACTGATGGTGAGATGATAAGGAGATCAGACATTGATGCCCTCATCAAAGCTCTCAAGGAGAATGGTAACTGTATGAACTCTCCTTTAGGATACTCTCTTGCTGCATCCTATATAGATAGAACTGATGGATATCTGAGTCATAGTATTGAGACTACTAGAGCACCTAGAACTCTAAACAGCTTGAATGATTTGCCTAGAACCTTTGCAGCTAGTAATGTGATAAAACCATTGATTGTAGATTCAGGAGCTTCTCATCACATGATTAGTGACACTAGTTTGATTAAAAATATAGAACCTGCTTGTGGAAATGTGATGATTGCTAATGGTGATAGAATTGCAATTAAAGGAATAGGAAATCTAAAGCTGTTTGATAAAGAGTCTAAAGCTTTTTATATGCCTGAATTCACATCTAACTTATTATCTGTTAAAAGATGTACTACTGATTTGCATTGCAATGTTATCTTTAGTCCTAATGATGTGAAGTTTCAGGATATTGAGACAAGGAAAATGATTGGCACGGGAGTTACCAAAGGAGAGCTTTATATGCTAGAAGACATAGCTCCTGTTTCCAATTCAAGTTGCTCGTTTAGTTCTACTTCTAGTTTGAATAATAATGCATTGTGGCATGCTAGACTAGGTCACCCACATGTTAGAGCCTTAAGCTTAATGTTACCAGGTGTCATGTTTAAAAATAATGAATGTGAAGCATGTATCTTGGGCAAACATTGTAAGACAGTCTTTAAGAACTCAACTACTATCTATGAAAAATGTTTTGATCTTGTGCATTCTGATGTGTGGACTGCTCCTTGCTTGTCTAGGGAAAACTATAAGTATTTTGTAACATTCATTGATGAAAAATCCAAATACACCTGGTTAACACTCATTAAGACTAAGGATAGAGTTCTTGAGGCATTTAAAAACTTTCAAGCTTATGTATCTAACCATTATAATGCCAAGCTTAAGATTTTCAGATCAGATAATGGTGGGGAATACACAAGCAATGCCTTCAAGCAACATCTAGCCTCACATGGAATCCTTCATCAAACTAGCTGTCCCTACACTCCACAGCAGAATGGAGTGGCTGAGAGAAAGAATCGACACCTCATGGAGGTTGCAAGATCAATGATGTTCCAAACAAATGTCCCAAAGAGATTTTGGAGTGATGCTGTGATCTCAGCCTGCTACTTGATCAATCGGATTCCCACAAGAGTCTTGCAGGATCAATCACCATTTGAAGTGTTAAACAAACTCAAGCCATCCCTAAGCCACTTGAGGGTGTTTGGAAGCCTTTGTTATGTACTGATTCCGGGAGATATGAGGAACAAGCTGGAACCTAAGAGTACTAAGGCTATGTTTGTGGGGTATTCCACTACACAAAGAGGATACAAGTGCTTTGATCCTCAAACAAGAAGACTCCTAGTATCAAGAGATGTGAAGTTTATAGAGACTAAGGGGTACTATGAAGAAAGAAGCTGGGAAGATTTGAAGGATCTAGCTCAACAATCTGACAAGGCTGCAAGCCTTAGGATGATCTTGGACGGTCTTGGGATCAATACAACCCAGGATCCAAAAGGGCGAGAAGCACCAGTTCAAAATGAAGCTGAAGACACACCCCATGCTGATCATGAGGGGGGAAACCAGTCTGATGGAGCTCATGAGAATGAAGGGAGCGTAAGTCCTGATCAACAAGGGATGCAAAATGAAGATGAAACTGAAGAAAGAGATCAGTTTGAGGTACAATCTGAAAGAGGAGAAGAAGTTCTGAATGAAGCGGCAACTAGGGAACCAGGAGTGGAGAGTGATCCACTTATGGAGACAGTGCCGTTGAGAAGGAGCACAAGAGTGAGGAAGGATCCATCTAACTGGACCAATACCAGAGTCTACTACAATGCTCAAGCTGTGGCACATCCTAGTCAAGCTGTGTGTTCATTTGCTCAATTTCCAGATGAGCATCACGCATTTATGATCAGTTTGGATACAAGCTACATACCAAGGACATATGAGGAGGCAATGAAAGACAGAGAATGGAGAGATTCAGTTGCGGATGAGGCTGATGCTATGATCAAGAATGAAACCTGGTATGAGAGTGAGCTGCCTAAAGGGAAGAAGGCTGTTTCTTGTAAATGGATATTTACAATCAAGTATCTACCTGATGGAAGGATTGATAGGAAGAAGACAAGGCTGGTGGCTAGAGGGTTTACTCAAACATATGGAGAGGATTACATTGATACCTTCGCACCAGTGGCTAAACTTCACACAATCAGGATCATACTATCCATTGCAACAAACCTTGGATGGGGCTTATGGCAGATGGATGTGAAGAATGCATTTCTCCAAGGAGAACTTGAAGATGAAGTGTACATGCATCCTCCTCCGGGACTAGAAAGCATGGTGAAGCCTGGAAATGTGTTGAGACTTAAGAAGGCCATTTATGGACTGAAGCAATCTCCTAGAGCATGGTATCATAAGCTGAGCACAACCTTAAATGGAAGAGGCTTTCGGAAATCAGAATTGGATCACACGCTGTTCACTCTAGTCACACAATCAGGTATCATCTGTCTATTGGTCTATGTGGATGACATTATCATTACTGGAAGTGATAAGGTTGGAATCCAAGAGACCAAAGACTACCTTAAATCTGTGTTTGAAATCAAGGATTTAGGGGAAATGAAATACTTTCTTGGAATTGAGATTTGTAGATCCAAGGAAGGTTTATTCATGTCCCAAAGGAAGTATACACTTGATCTTTTGAAAGATGCAGGTAAACTTGGAGGACAAACTGCTAAGATGCCAATGGAGGATGGGTACAAAGTACCAAGAGAGGGGGAGCTTGAAGACAGCAAGCTGTTCCATGACCCTAAGCTTTATAGGAAGCTAGTGGGTAAGCTAATCTACTTAACTATCACACGACCTGATATCTGTTTTGCTGTGAATCAGGTTAGCCAGCATATGCAAGCTCCAAAGGATCACCATTGGAGAATGGTGGACAGAGTGCTTAGCTATCTCAACGGATCACCAGGCCAAGGAGTTTGGATGGGATGCAATGGGAGTACAGAAGTAGTTGGCTATTGTGATGCAGATTGGGCTGGAGATAGAGCAGACAGAAGATCTACAACCGGCTACTGCACCTTCATTGGAGGGAACCTTGTGACTTGGAAGAGCAAGAAGCAGAAAGTAGTCTCCTGCTCAAGTGCTGAAGCTGAGTATAGGGCAATGCTGAAGCTTACCAATGAGTTAGTGTGGATCAAGGGGATCTTGAAGCACATTGAGATTGAGCAAGCGGCGCCAATGACAATGCATTGCGACAATCAGGCTGCAATTCACATTGCATCTAACTCAGTATTTCATGAGAGAACCAAGCATATTGAAGTGGATTGTCACAAGGTGAGGCAGATGATAGTCTTGGGAGTGATCCTGCCATGCTACACAAGAAGTGAAGATCAGTTGGCTGATGTGTTTACTAAAGCCGCAAGGATGAAGACAATGGAGTCCATCTACATCAGGTTAGGGCTCATTGATCTCTCAGCCAAGAGCTGATCCCCTTCCTATGAGGTCTTTACTCTTTTTCCCTCATCAAAGTTTTGTCCCAATGGGTTTTCTTTGATGAGGTTTTTAATGAGGAAGATCTCATAGTGTCCAAGCTTAGACTTCACAAAACTAAGCTTGAGGGGGAGTGTTGAGAAGAGTTGAGTATACAAGTGAGAAGTAGTAAGGGGTGAAGACTGAAGAGTGTATGTTAAGCATTGGGGTGATGGGAGAGGTTCACATTGGCATGACCGTACAAGGCCGTACAAGGCCGTACGGTCCGTACACAGTCAGACAGGTGAAACCTCGACCACGGTTACAATAAGTTACCCGAGTAACTTATGAGAAGAGAAGGGGCTTTGGCTGGCTGATCAGACCGTTTAAGGATAAGAGAGGCGCGGCTTTACAGGCTGGCACAGCTGGAAAGGCAAGAGCATCTTTGTCCAAGATCCTAGATGCTCCAAGCATGTGGGAACACTGATTGGCCAAGTTAAAGAGATCTTATCCTAACCTTGTTGACCTCACATGCTTAGCTCCTCTTTATGATTTCGAAAACTCTAATGCTCTCTCTCTATATATTGTAACTCTTGTGATTAATAATAAACATACAGTTCTGAGTCTATCTCTCTACATTCATACTCACTTAATCATGATTCTCACCTAAACTCTTCATAATCTCTCATTCTGTTCCTTAATCTACTCTAAATCATTTCATTCTCTTAATCTAATAATGCTAGGCAACAGGATGTTCAAGGCATGAGAATGAGGATGTCCTAGTCTAGCATGCCATATTACATCTTTAGGGAATTCAGAAACAGAATGAAAAGCAGGAAATAAATCAGTTGCAGATCTTGTGTCCTCAAGCAAGTACAAGTCTCCCTTGGTAACACCTTTGCCAAGCAACTTACTAGAATCAATATCCTGAAAGTACACACTGTTAGGCGTGAATGTAACTTGACAATTGAGATCATTAGTTACTTTCTTAACAGACAATAGGTTTGAAGCAAAGGTGGGCATATAGAAAGCCTTAGTTTCTTTATCAAACAGTCTAAGATTACCTACACCTTTTATTGGGATTTTATCTCCATTTGCTATCATCACATTTCCTAAGGCCGGTTCTATGTTTTTAATCAGTTCTAGATCACTTATCATGTGATGAGAAGCACCAGAGTCTATAACTAAGGGCTTAGCTGATTTAAAATCTTTCATAGGTCCATTAGCAATATGTGAAGCATTAAGAGAGACACCAAGGGTTTTAGATATACCAGATTCCTTTAGAGCCTTGATGAGAGCTGTTAAGTCAGACTTCTTGATGGTCTCATCCAGGTTGGCTCTTGGCGTGGCATAGCCTGATGTGGAGGCAGTGGCACTTCCCACACCTAGGTTGCTTATTCCCATGGTGATTGGTGTTGTTGGCTCAGCACCATCAGCTGAGAAGTTGGCCCTTGCATCTTGGTATTGAGAGCGAGTCTCCCTGAACTTGTTGGGCTTAAGGTGGGGATGGAGTATCCAGCATTTGTCCTTCAAGTGACCCTTCTTCTTGCAGTGGTCACAGGTCAGGCCTTTCTTCTCATCTTGTTTGTAAGCTGCCTTGTTTGCCACTGCTTGTTCTGCTTGATGCGCCATGCTTAAGTCTCCCTTTCCACCAAACAAGCCCACTGAGCCTTCTTCCTTCTGGATTTGAGCACACACTTCATCCAGGTCAGGTAGTTTGTCAGCTCTTAGGATGTGCTTGATCAAGCTCCCATAAGATGGGTTAAGAGTGAGCAGCAGTCCAAACACTCTGTCCTCTTCACGTCTGGTTAGGAGAGTGGCATGGTCAGTGGTGTGTGGTCTTAGCAGCTCCATCTCTGCCCAAAGAGACCTGAACTTGCCAAAGTGTGGTTGAAACTTCACATCCCCTTGGTTGAGTGCATTGATGGCTCTCTTCACTTCAAAGACTCTTGTGAGGTTGGAGACATTTCCATACACTTTGTAAAGTGTATCCCACAGCTGTTTGGTAGTCTCACAGTAAGAGTAGGACTCCATGATGGCAGGTTCAAGAGAGCTGAGGAGCACTGTGAGAACCATGAGATCTTCCTGTGCCCACTTGTCTTCATCAGCTACCACCATATCCTGTCCATCTTCTCCTTGGGTGGTTTGCTTTGGAGCCGCTTCTGCTGAGACATGACTCCACAAACCCTTTCCTCCAAGGGCAATCTTCACCATCCTGGCCCATAAGAGGTAGTTAATCCCCTTCAGAGTCACAGGTATGCTGATGCGGTTGTTGTTGTTGTTGTTGTTCTCCATCTTGAAAGATGTGGGTTATGATGAGCAGATTATGGAGGAAGGATATCAAGGAGAGTATGCAAGTAGGAGAGTGTTTCTACTCAGCTTACATGGGAGAATCTGTAGAGAGCAGTGGGGTTATGAGGAAGCTAGAGACTAAAGGAGCAAATGAGCGTGTCACAAAGGAGGAATGGGATGAGTTTGTCAAGTATGTGTATGCTTTGGCTACGACCCGGAGACAAGGTGCTCCTGCCAAAGCATCCACATCCAACAAACCCATCATTGTTGATTCTGGAGCAAGTCATCACATGATTAGTGACAGAAGCTTAATGAGTGATGTAAAGAAAGCCACTGGGGGTGTGATGATAGCTAATGGTGATAGGATTCCAATAGAAGGAGTTGGAAAGCTCAAGCTATTTGATAAAGACTCAGATGCCTTCTACATGCCACAGTTTGCTTCAAATCTACTATCTGTGAGGAAAGCCACGATTGATCTTGGCTGTCAAGTAGTATTCAGGCCAGATGATGTTGAGTTTCAAGATTTGAAGACTGGAAGGGTCATTGGGAGAGGAGACAGCAAGAATAATCTATACCAGCTCCAATTGGCTAAGATTTCTAAACCCTTGGATTCTATGTGTTTGAGTAGTACTTATGAGAAGATTGATAGTATTACTTGGCATGCTAGATTGGGTCATCCTCATGCTCGTGCTATTGAATTGATAATTCCTAATATATCATTTAATCACTTGGAGTGTGAAGCATGCATATTAGGAAAGCATTGTAGGACTGTTTTTCCAACATCAGAAACTACTTATGAGCATTGCTTTGATCTAGTTCATTCAGATGTGTGGACTGCTCCTTGTTTGTCTAGAGATAGCCAGAAGTACTTTGTGACATTCATTGATGAGAAGTCTAAGTATACTTGGCTTACACTGCTTCCATCTAAAGATAGGGTGCTAGAAGCATTTATGAACTTCCAAGCATATGTATCTAATCAATACAATGCTACTGTGAAGGTACTGAGATCAGATAATGGAGGTGAATACATCAGCAATGCCTTCAAGAGTCATCTAGCCAAGCATGGGATTGTGCATCAGACTAGCTGCCCTTATACACCACAGCAGAATGGGGTAGCTGAGAGGAAGAACAGGCACTTGATGGAGGTTGCTAGATCAATGATGTTTCATGCAAATGTCCCAAAACGCTTTTGGAGTGATGCTGTGCAGACTGCTTGCTATCTCATCAACCGGGTTCCAACCAAGATATTGAAGAATCTGTCTCCATTTGAAGTGTTGAATAAGAGCAAACCTGTCATTGATCACCTACGGGTCTTTGGGTGTGTGTGCTATGTCATGGTTCCAGGAGAGCAGAGAAACAAGCTGGAGGCAAAGAGTACTAAGGCTATGTTCATTGGTTACTCTATCACTCAGAAGGGATACAAGTGCTATGATCCTGAAGAAAGGAGGGTGATGGTATCTAGAGAAGTGAAGTTTGTTGAGACAAAAGGTTATTATGAAGAAAAGGAGTGGGAAAATCTGAAGGATTTGTCTCAAGCTCCATCTGATAAGGCAACAATACTGAGAGTGTTGTTGGAGAAGCTTGGGATAGGGTTATCCCAGGATCAGGAACCCGGAAGGAGAGAGCCTCCCAATCAGACTGGTGGAGCTGGAAGAACAACTCCTCTTGATCATGAGAGGGGGAATGGAACTGAATCTGGTGAGCAAGAGAAAAACCAAGAGGATTCAGGTCTTCATGATCAAGATACATCACAAGAAGTTGAGAACAATGTTCAGTCTAGTGGAGAAGTGGGTGAGGTTCAGTCTAGTGGAGAAGTGGATGAGGTTCAGTCTAGTGGAGAAGAACAAGTCGGACCGGCCAGTTCAGAAGAAGAGCAAGTGGAGCCGGCTAGTGTGCAAACTGAAGATCAGGTGCAAGCTTTGAGGAGGAGCACAAGGATAAAGAGGGATCCTTCCAACTGGGTAAACACGAGAGTGTACTACAATGCCCAGGCTGTGGAGCATCCTTCTCAAGCCGTGTGTTCCTTTGCTGAGTTTCCAGAGGAGCATTATGCCTTTATGATTAGTCTGGATGAGAGTTATGTACCAAGGACTTATGAAGAAGCTATGTTAGACAAGGAATGGAAAGAATCAGTGGGAGCTGAAGCAGGTGCTATGATCAAAAATGATACATGGTATGAGAGTGAGCTGCCTAAGGGAAAGAAGGCTGTATCTAGTAGATGGATCTTCACAATCAAGTATCTAGCAAATGGACAGATTGATAGGAAGAAGACTAGATTGGTTGCAAGAGGATTTACACAGACCTATGGAGAGGATTACATTGATACATTTGCACCAGTAGCTAAGCTGCACACAGTTCGGATTGTGTTGTCCATTGCAACAAACTTGGAGTGGGATTTGTGGCAAATGGATGTGAAGAATGCTTTCCTGCAAGGTGAACTTGAAGATGAAGTATACATGCATCCGCCTCCTGGTCTTGAGCATCTAGTAAAGCCAGGGAATGTTTTAAGGTTGAAGAAGGCAATATATGGGCTGAAACAATCACCTAGAGCTTGGTACAGGAAGCTGAGTACAACTCTTAATGGGAGAGGATTCAGGAAGTCTGAACTAGATCATACACTCTTCACTTTGGTTACTACATCAGGGATCATTGTGATACTGGTATATGTGGATGATTTGATTATCACAGGGAGTGATAAGGCTGGGATTAAAGCCACTAAAGAGTTTTCTCAAGTCTGTGTTTGATATCAAAGACTTGGGAGAGATGAAGTATTTCTTGGGGATTGAGATATGCAGATCCAAGGAGGGTTTGTTTATGTGTCAAAGGAAGTATACAATGGATATGCTGAAGGAGACTGATGTACTTGGAGGAAAGGTAGCCAAGACACCTCTTGAAGAGGGGTATAAGGTCTTACGTGAGGGGGAGGTTGAAGAGAACCAGCTGTTTGAGGATGCTAAGCTGTATAGGAAGATGGTTGGCAAGCTGATCTACTTGACCATTACCAGGCCAGATATATGCTTTGCTGTGAATCAAGTGAGTCAACATATGCAGGCGCCAAAGGTCCATCACTGGAAGATGGTTGATAGGATACTAAGGTATCTGAGTGGGACGGTTGGACAAGGAGTTTGGATGGGCTGTAATGGCAGTACAGAAGTGGTTGGGTATTGTGATGCTGATTGGGCAGGAGATA
Organism: Brassica rapa; assembly: GCF_000309985.2. Classification (NCBI taxonomy): domain Eukaryota; kingdom Viridiplantae; phylum Streptophyta; class Magnoliopsida; order Brassicales; family Brassicaceae; genus Brassica; species Brassica rapa. The sequence continues at coordinate 43,048 of NW_022610180.1, forward strand.
GAGTGGACAGGAGATCAACTACTGGGTATTGTACATTCATTGGAGGGAACTTGGTTACTTGGAAGAGTAAGAAGCAGAAGGTTATCTCTTGTTCAAGTGCTGAAGCTGAGTATAGAGCCATGTTGAAGCTGACAAACGAGTTGGTGTGGATCAAGGGGATCTTGAAGCATCTAGAGATTGAGCAGAGTACTCCTATGACTATGCATTGTGACAATCAAGCAGCTATCCACATTGCCTCCAACTCAGTGTTTCATGAGAGAACAAAGCACATAGAGGTGGACTGTCATAAGGTGAGGCAGATGATTATCTTGGGAGTGATTCTGCCATGTTATACAAGAAGTGAAGATCAGCTTGCAGATGTGTTTACCAAGGCAGCGAGATTGAAGACAATGGAGTCCATACTATCCAGGCTTGGACTCATTGATCTTACTCCTAGGAGCTGAGCCCCTTAACCATGGAGTCTCCACTCTTTTTCCCTCATCAAAGTTTTATCCCAATGGGTTTTCTTTGGTGAGGTTTTTAATGAGGGAGGTCTTCATGGTTTCCAAGCTTGACTTGTTCCACATGGTCAAGCTTGAGGGGGAGTGTTGAGAAGAGGTGATAAAGAGTGGATACATTGATAGAGAAAGGGTAATGGGGCAGTGAGTAACTTTGGAGATTTACCACAGTAACTTTAGTTTTACTGTGGTAACTAAGGTAAAACTTTGGGAAGTTACCTTTCACCCATTTGGAGAGTGGATCACGTCCAAGGAGAGTCTGGATAAGGAAGGAGCAATCTGGATAAGGAAGAAGCATTCTGGATAAGGTCTGGTTATAGCTGGAAAGGTAAAACACCTTTACAGCCTGTCCAAGCATGTGAGAACACCCATTGGCTGCTTTTGGATGGCTCTCCTTGACTCCACACGTTCTTGATCTCCTCTGACCCTATGATTTCGAATTGTATCATGTACCACTCATATAAAGCCTTGTAAAACCTTATTGTTAACAATTAATGGAGTTTTGAGTATTCTCTCTATTCTCTCTCTACTTATTCTCTTAATCTCTTTAATCTTACACAAAACAATCTGATTGTTCTTAAACACACTCTAATACACAAAAGTGTATAGTTATCCCACTTTCAAATCAGGTGATTCCAATTTCCCAGATTGGGAATAGGACCGCTTATTCGTCGTTCCAATCAAATCATGATGAATCTCTTTGTGAGAAGCTTGATTTGGATACATAAAGTGGTGGAGAATCACCAGGAAGTTGAATAAATCTCATAGGAGTTGGCAAGAAGAAGTTATCCCACTTTCAAATTAGGTGATTCCAGTTTCCCAGTTTGGGAATAGCACAGCTTCTTCGTCGTTCCAATTAAACCAGGATGAATCACTTTGTGAGAAGCTTGATTTGGATACATAAAGTGGTAGAGAATCACCAGGAAGTTGAATAAATCTCATAGAAGTTGGGATGAAGAAGTTATCCCACTTTCAAATCAGGTGATTCCAGTTTCCCAGTTTGGGAATAGGACAGCTTATTTGTCGTTCCAATCAAACCTGGATGAATCTCTTTGAGAGAAGCTTGATTTGGATACATAAAGTGGTGGAGAATCACCAGGGAGTTGAAATTATCTCATAGGAGTTGGGATGAAAAAGTTATCCAACTTTCAAATCAGGTGATTCCAGTTTCCCAGTTTGGGAATAGCACAGCTTCTTCGTCGTTCCAATAACACCAGGATGAATCACTTTGTGAGAAGCTTGATTTGGATACATAAAGTGGTGGAGAATCACCAGGAAGTTGAATAAATCTCATAGGAGTTGGGATGAAGAAGTTATCCCACTTTCAAATCAGGTGATTCCAGTTTCCCAGTTTGGGAATTGGACAGCTTATTTGTCGTTCCAATCAAACCTGGATGAATCACTTTGTGAGAAGATTGATTTGGATACATAAAGTGGTGTAGAATCACCAGGAAGTTGAATAAATCTCATAGGAGTTGGCAAGAAGAAGTTATCCCACTTTCAAATCAGGTGATTCCAGTTTCCCAGTTTGGGAATAGCACAGCTTCTTCGTCGTTCCAATTAAACCAGGATGAATCACTTTGTGAGAAGCTTGATTTGGATACATAAAGTGGTAGAGAATCACCAGGAAGTTGAATAAATCTCATAGAAGTTGGGATGAAGAAGTTATCCCACTTTCAAATCAGGTCATTCCAGTTTCCCAGTTTGGGAATAGGACAGCTTATTCGTCGTTCCAATCAAACCTGGATGAATCTCTTTGTGATAAGCTTGATTTGGATACATAAAGTGGTGGAGAATTGTTGAGATGAGGAGATGAAGAGTTGATACATGGATAGAGGAAGGGATTTGGAGCAGGCAGTAACTTTGGAGATTTACCACAGTAACTTTATTGTTACTATGGTAACTGAGTTAAAAGACTTGGGAAGTTACCTTGCATCCATTTGGAGAGTGAAACACGAAGTTATCCCACTTTCAAATCAGGTGATTCCAGTTTCCCAGTTTAGGAATAGCATAGCTTCTTCGTCGTTCCAATCAAACCAGGATGAATCACTTTGTGAGAAGCTTGATTTGGATACATAAAGTGGTGGAGAATCACCAGGAAGTTGAATAAATCTCATAGGAGTTGGGATGAAGAAGTTACCCAACTTTCAAATCAGGTGATTCCAGTTTCCCAGTTTGGGAATAGCACAGCTTCTTCGTCGTTCCAATCAAACCAGGATGAATCACTTTGTGAGAATATTTATTTGGATACATAAAGTGGTGGAGAATCACCAGGAAGTTGAATAAATCTCATAGGAGTTGGGATGAAGAAGTTACCCAACTTTCAAATAAGGTGATTCTAGTTTCCCAGTTTGGGAATAGCACAGCTTCTTCGTCGTTCCAATCAAACCAGGATGAATCACTTTGTGAGAGACTTGATTTGGATACATAAAGTGGTGGAGAATCACCAGGAAGTTGAATAAATCTCATAGGAGTTGGGATGAAGAAGTTATCCAACTTTCAAATCAGGTGATTCCAGTTTCCCAGTTTGGAATTGGACAGCTTATTCGTCGTTCCAATCAAACCTGGATGAATCTCTTTCTGAGAAGCATGATTTGGATACATAAAGTGGTGGAGAATCACCAGGAAGTTGAATAAATCTCATAGGAGTTGGGATGAAGAAGTTATCCCACTTTCAAATCAGGTGATTCCAGTTTCCCAGTTGTGGAATAGGACAGCTTATTTGTCGTTCCAATCAAACCTGGATGGATCTCTTTGTGAGAAGCTTGATTTGGATACATAAAGTGGTGGAGAATCACCAGGAAGTTGAATAAATCTCATAGGAGTTGGCAAGAAGAAGTTATCCCACTTTCAAATTAGGTGATTCCAGTTTCCCAGTTTGGGAATAGGACAGCTTATTTGTCGTTCCAATCAAACCTGGATGAATCTCTTTGTGAGAAGCTTGATTTGGATACATAAAGTGGTTGAGAATCACCAGGAAGTTGAATAAATCTCATAGGAGTTGGCAAGAAGAAGTTATCCCACTTTCAAATCAGGTGATTCCAATTTCCCAGTTTGGGAATAGGACCGCTTATTCGTCGTTCCAATCAAATCAGGATTAATCTCTTTGTGAGAAGCTTGATTTGGATACATAAAGTGGTGGAGAATCACCAGGAAGTTGAATAAATCTCATAGGAGTTGGCAAGAAGAAGTTATCCCACTTTCAAATCAGTTGATTCCGGTTTCCCAGTTTGGGAATAGCACAGCTTCTTCGTCGTTCCAATCAAACCAGGATGAATCACTTTGTGAGAAGCTTGATTTGGATACATAAAGTGGTGGAGAATCACCAGGGAGTTGAATAAATCTCATAGGAGTTGGGATGAAGAAGTTATCCCACTTTCAAATCAGGTGATTCCAGTTTCCCAGTTTGGGAATAGGACCGCTTATTCGTCGTTCCAATCAAATCAGGATGAATCTCTTTGTGAGAAGCTTGATTTCGATACATAAAGTGGTGGAGAATCACCAGGAAGTTGAATAAATCTCATAGGAGTTGGCAAGAAGAAGTTATCCCACTTTCAAATCAGTTGATTCCGGTTTCCCAGTTTGGGAATAGCACAGCTTCTTCGTCGTTCCAATCAAACCAGGATGAATCACTTTGTGAGAAGCTTGATTTGGATACATAAAGTGGTTGAGAATCACCAGAAAGTTGAATAAATCTCATAGGAGTTGGCAAGAAGAAGTTATCCCACTTTCAAATCAGGTGATTCCAATTTCCCAGTTTGGGAATAGGACCGCTTATTCGTCGTTCCAATCAAATCAGGATGAATCTCTTTGTGAGAAGCTTGATTTGGATACATAAAGTGGTGGAGAATCACCAGGAAGTTGAATAAATCTCATAGGAGTTGGCAAGAAGAAGTTATCCCACTTTCAAATCAGATGATTCCAGTTTCCCAGTTTGGGAATAGCACAGCTTCTTCGACGTTCCAATCAAACCAGGATGAATCACTTTGTGAGAAGCTTGGTTTGGATACATAAAGTGGTAGAGAATCACCAGGAAGTTGAATAAATCCCATAGGAGTTGGGATGAAGAAGTTATCCCACTTTCAAATCAGGTGATTCCAATTCCCCAGTTTGGGAATAGGACAGCTTATTTGTCGTTCCAATCAAACCTGGATGAATCTCTTTGTGAGAAGCTTGATTTGGATACATAAAGTGGTGTAGAATAACCAGGAAGTTGAAAAAATCTCATAGGAGTTGGGATGAAGAAGTTATCCTACTTTCAAATCAGGTGATTCCAGTTTCCCAGTTTGGGAATAGCACAGCTTCTTCGTCGTTCCAATCAAACCAGGATGAATCACTTTGTGAGAAGCTTGATTTGGATACATAAAGTGGTGGAGAATCACCAGGAAGTTGAATAAATCTCATAGGAGTTGGGATGAAGAAGTTATCCCACTTTCAAATCAGGTGATTCCAGTTTCCCAGTTTGGGAATAGGACAGCTTATTTGTCGTTCCAATCAAACCAGGATGAATCACTTTGTGAGAAGCTTGATTTGGATACATAAAGTGGTGGAGAATCACCAGGAAGTTGAATAAATCTCATAGGAGTTGGGATGAAGAAGTTATCCCACTTTCAAATCAGGTGATTCCAGTTTCCCAGTTTGGGAATAGGGCAGCTTATTCGTCGTTCCAATCAAACCAGGATGAATCACTTTGTGAGAAGCTTGATTTGGATACATAAAGTGGTGGAGAATTGTTGAGATGAGGAGATGAAGAGTTGATACATGGATAGAGGGAAGGATTTGGAGCAGGCAGTAACTTTGGAGATTTACCACAGTAACTTTATTGTTACTTGGTAACTGAGTTAAAAGACTTGGGAAGTTACCTTGCATCCATTGGAGAGTGAAACAAGAAGTTATCCCACTTTCAAATCAGGTGATTCCAGTTTCCCAGTTTGGGAATAGCATAGCTTCTTCGTCGTTCCAATCAAACCAGGATGAATCACTTTGTGAGAAGCTTGATTTGGATACATAAAGTGGTGGAGAATCACCAGGAAGTTGAATAAATCTCATAGGAGTTGGGATGAAGAAGTTATCCCACTTTCAAATCAGGTGATTCCAGTTTCCCAGTTTGGGAATAGCACAGCTTCTTCGTCGTTCCAATCAAACCAGGATGAATCACTTTGTGAGAAGATTTATTTGGATACATAAAGTGGTGGAGAATCACCAGGAAGTTGAATAAATCTCATAGGAGTTGGGATGAAGAAGTTATCCCACTTTCAAATCAGGTGATTCCAGTTTCCCAGTTTGGGAATAGCACAGCTTCTTCGTCGTTCCAATCAAACCAGGATGAATCACTTTGTGAGAAGCTTGATTTGGATACATAAAGTGGTGGAGAATCACCAGGAAGTTGAATAAATCTCATAGGAGTTGGGATGAAGAAGTTATCCCACTTTCAAATCAGGTGATTCCAGTTTCCCAGTTTGGGAATAGGACAGCTTATTCGTCGTTCCAATCAAACCTGGATGAATCTCTTTGTGAGAAGCTTGATTTGGATACATAAAGTGGTGGAGAATCACCAGGAAGTTGAATAAATCTCATAGGAGTTGGGATGAAGAAGTTATCCCACTTTCAAATCAGGTGATTCCAGTTTCCCAGTTTGGGAATAGGACAGCTTATTTGTCGTTCCAATCAAACCTGGATGAATCTCTTTGTGAGAAGCTTGATTTGGATACATAAAGTGGTGGAGAATCACCAGGAAGTTGAATAAATCTCATAGGAGTTGGCAAGAAGAAGTTATCCCACTTTCAAATCAGGTGATTCCAGTTTCCCAGTTTGGGAATAGGACAGCTTCTTCGTCGTTCCAATGCAAACAGGATGAATCTCTTTGTGAGAAGCTTGATTTGGATACATAAAGTGGTGGAGAATCACCAGGAAGTTGAATAAATCTCATAGGAGTTGGCAAGAAGAAGTTATCCCACTTTCAAATCAGGTGATTCCAGTTTCCCAGTTTGGGAATAGCACAGCTTCTTCGTCGTTCCAATCAAACCAGGATGAATCACTTTGTATGAAGCTTGATTTGGATACATAAAGTGGTGGAGAATCACCAGGAAGTTGAATAAATCTCATAGGAGTTGGCAAGAAGAAGTTATCCCACTTTCAAATCAGGTGATTCCAGTTTCCCAGTTTGGGAATAACACAGCTTCTTCGTCGTTCCAATTAAACCAGGATGAATCACTTTGTGAGAAGCTTGATTTGGATACATAAAGTGGTAGAGAATCACCAGGAAGTTGAATAAATCTCATAGAAGTTGGGATGAAGAAGTTATCCCACTTTCAAATCAGGTGATTCCAGTTTCCCAGTTTGGGAATAGGACAGCTTATTCGTCGTTCCAATCAAACCTGGATGAATCTCTTTGTGATAAGCTTGATTTGGATACATAAAGTGGTGGAGAATTGTTGAGATGAGGAGATGAAGAGTTGATACATGGATAGAGGAAGGGATTTGGAGCAGGCAGTAACTTTGGAGATTTACCACAGTAACTTTATTGTTACTATGGTAACTGAGTTAAAAGACTTGGGAAGTTACCTTGCATCCATTTGGAGAGTGAAACACGAAGTTATCCCACTTTCAAATCAGGTGATTCCAGTTTCCCAGTTTGGGAATAGCACAGCTTCTTCGTCGTTCCAATCAAACCAGGATGAATCACTTTGTGAGAAGCTTGATTTGGATACATAAAGTGGTGGAGAATCCCCAAGAAGTTGAATAAATCTCATAGGAGTTGGGATGAAGAAGTTATCCAACTTTCAAATCAGGTGATTCCAGTTTCCCAGTTTGGGTATACCACAGCTTCATCGTCGTTCCAATTAAACCAGGATGAATCACTTTGTGAGAATCTTGATTTGGATACATAAAGTGGTGGAGAATCACCAGGAAGTTGAATAAATCTCATAGGAGTTGGGATGAAGAAGTTATCCCACTTTCAAATAAGGTGATTCTAGTTTCCCAGTTTGGGAATAGCACAACTTCATCGTCGTTCCAATCAAACCAGGATGAATCACTTTGTGAGAAGCTTGATTTGGATACATAAAGTGGTGGAGAATCACCAGGAAGTTGAATAAATCTCATAGGAGTTGGGATGAAGAAGTTATCCAACTTTCAAATCAGGTGATTCCAGTTTCCTAGTTTGGGAATTGGACAGCTTATTCGTCGTTCCAATCAAACCTGGATGAATCTGTTTGTGAGAAGCATGATTTGGATACATAAAGTGGTGGAGAATCACCAGGAAGTTGAATAAATCTCATAGGAGTTGGGATGAAGAAGTTATCCCACTTTCAAATCAGGTGATTCCAGTTTCCCAGTTTGGGAATAGGACAGCTTATTTGTCGTTCCAATCAAACCTGGATGAATCTCTTTGTGAGAAGCTTGATTTGGATACATAATGCGGTGGAGAATCACCAGGAAGTTGAATAAATCTCATAGGAGTTGGCAAGAAGAAGTTATCCCACTTTCAAATCAGGTGATTCCAGTTTCCCAGTTTGGGAATAGGACCGCTTATTCGTCGTTCCAATCAAATCAGGATGAATCTCTTTGTGAGAAGCTTGATTTGGATACATAAAGTGGTGGAGAATCACCAGGAAGTTGAATAAATCTCATAGGAGTTGGCAAGAAGAAGTTATCCCACTTTCAAATCAGGTGATTCCAGTTTCCCAGTTTGGGAATAGCACAGCTTCTTCGTCGTTCCAATCAAACCAGGATGAATCACTTTGTATGAAGCTTGATTTGGATACATAAAGTGGTGGAGAATCACCAGGAAGTTGAATAAATCTCATAGGAGTTGGCAAGAAGTGTTAACTTGAAGAAAGGAATGGAGGAGCTAGAGGTGTTGAGTGTTGAGATGAGAGAATAAAGAGATGGAGTCTTGGAGGTTCAGGGATTAGTTAGAGAAGAGAAGTGTTGAGGATGAGACAGTAACTCCAAAGTTACCACAGTAACTTTGGAAAGTTACCACAGTAACTCGAGATGAAAGTAACTGAGGTACTATTGAGAAGTTACCTTGCATCTATGAAGTCTGGAAAGGAGAAACTCGTACAGCAGTGAGGATAAGGCAAGAGGATAAGGTGAGAACATAGCTGGAAAGGGGAAACAACTTTACAGCCTGTCCAAGCATGTGAAGCCTCTCAGCCAAGTATTTCAAACCAGTGTGACAGCTAGCTTTGACTACACATGCTTGGAGTCTAATTTCGAAATCCTTTGTATCTCCATTTTACATATACATGTAAACCATCTTAGTAATCAATTAATGAGTTTTGAGTCTCTCTCTCTTAAGTCTCTCCCTTGTTCTTAATCTCCAATCTCTTTAATTCTCACATTAGGCTTAATCACTCTTTAAATCACAAAATCTAATATGGTATCAGAGCCAGGTTGCTTTAAAAGGAGAGAGTGATTTCGTTTTCCTAAATGTTCTTGAGTGTTCTTGAGTGTTCTTGAGAGTTCTTGAGATTTTTCAAGAGCTAGATCCTTTAAAAGTCAAGTTTGTGTCTGTTGGTGTTTCTTTTGGAGAGTCATCTTCAAGGGAGTCCCTTTAGGTGTTTGACAAGGTCAGAAGATGGGTCTAGGTTGTGGTTCAGCAAGGCGTGAAGAGAAGGAAGAGAGAGGGAATGAATGGGGGTGGTTCTCACAAATGAAAACAACTCTGAAAAGATGTGGAGTTTGGAGAAACCATGAGAAGGAAGAGTCTTTGAAGGGTAAAGCTGCTGAGAAAGATCAGACAGCAAGAGAAACAAGTGGAAATTGCTTTAGTCTTGAAGAAAGTACACTGCTTGAGAAGATTGAAGATGTTTATGAGAACAAGATCAGTCTTAGGAGAGTGTATGAAGTCAAGGAGGTGATTAGTGGAGTTAAACCAGGAAGAGAAGAGTTCAATAACCATGTGAGGAAGCTACAACATTTGTGGGTTGAACTACAAGGGTTGAGATCCCATGTGGATGGGGATACTACACGAGAGCAAGAGACGGTCTTGAAGCTCTTGGCGAGCATGGAGTCATCATATGGGTGGCTGGTGGAGATGGTTCTAAGAGGGGAACAGCTTCCAGAAATGGAAGAGATCTGTGTGCTTATAAGAAGGGCATATGAGTTAAGGAGAGATGATGAGAGGCTAACCATGAGTAGGAGTGAGAGCTCATGGAAGCCAACTGGGAGTAGGAGTGAGAGCTTCCAGAAGCTAACCATGAGTAGGAGTGAGGGCTCATGGAGGCTAACCGGGAGTAGGAGTGAGGGCTTCCGGAAGAAGAGGAGGTGCAGAATGCTATCCAAAGCTTCTATCAACATAGGAAAGGGTAGAAAGAGAGTTGTGGGAGAGTGTTCTTACTCAGCCTACATGGGGGAATCAGTAGAAGACAGTGGGGTGTTAAAAGAGCAGGAGAAAGGGAGTGGAGCTGATGATCGCATCACCAGGAAGGAATGGAGAGGTTTCATGGAACATGTTCAAGCCTTAGCAGCAAGCAAGAAGCATGCTATACAATCCGGAGCTTCTAAACCCATTGTGATTGATTCTGGAGCAAGTCATCATATGATAAGTGATAGGAGGCTTATAAGTGAGATCAAGGCTGCAACAGGGAGTGTTAGGATAGCTAATGGTGCCATGATCCCAATAGAAGGAGTGGGAAAGCTCAAACTGTTTGAGAAGGACATGGCTGCCTTCTACATGCCTCAGTTCACTTCAAATCTATTATCTGTGAAGAAAGCTACCATTGATCTTGATTGTCAAGTAGTATTCAGACCTGATGAAGTTGAGTTTCAAGAGTTGAAGACTGGGAGAGTCATTGGCAGAGGAGACAGCAAGAATCAGCTATACCACCTCGACTTGGCTAAGACCTCTAATCCCTTTGATTCTATTTGCTTGAGTAGTACTGCTGAGAAGATTGATAGTATTACTTGGCATGCTAGATTAGGACATCCTCATGCTCGTGCCATTGAATTGATAATCCCTAATATGTCATTCAATCACTTGAATTGTGAAGCATGCATATTAGGAAAGCATTGTAGGACTGTTTTCCCAACATCTGAGACTACTTATGAGCATTGCTTTGATCTAGTTCACTCGGATGTGTGGACCGCTCCATGCATGTCTAGAGACAGCCATAAATACTTTGTGACATTCATTGATGAGAAGTCTAAGTATACATGGCTCACATTGCTCCCATCTAAAGATAGGGTGCTAGAAGCTTTTATGAACTTCCAAGCATATGTATCTAATCAATACAATGCTACTGTGAAGGTACTGAGATCAGACAACAGAGGTGAATACATCAGCAATGCCTTCAAGAGTCATCTAGCCAAGCATGGGATTGTGCATCAGACCAGTTGTCCCTACACACCACAGCAGAATGGTGTAGCTGAGAGGAAGAATAGGCACTTGATGGAGGTTGCTAGGTCGATGATGTTTCATGCAAATGTCCCAAAACGTTTTTGGGGAGATGCTGTACAGACTGCTTGCTATCTCATCAACCGGGTCCCAACCAAGATACTGAAGAATCTGTCTCCATTTGAGGTGCTGAATAAGAGCAAGCCTTTTATTGATCACCTACGAGTATTTGGGTGTGTATGCTATGTCATGACTCCAGGAGAACAGAGAAACAAGCTGGAGGCAAAGAGTACTAAGGCTATGTTTATTGGATACTCTATCACTCAGAAGGGATACAAGTGCTATGATCCTGAAGCAAGGAGAGTGATGGTATCTAGAGAAGTGAAGTTTATTGAATCACAAGGGTATTATGAAGAAAAGGAGTGGGAAAATCTGAAGGATTTGTCTCAAGCTCCATCTGATAGAGCAACAACACTGAGGGTGCTGTTGGAGAAGCTAGGGATAGGGTTATCCCAGGATCAGGAATCTGGAAGAAGAGAGTCTTCCAATCCGACTAGTGAAGCTGAAAGAACAACTCCTCTTGATCATGAGAGGGGGAATGGAACTGAATCTCATGAGCAAGTGCACAATCAAGAAGATTCAGGCCAGCATAATCAAGAGGTGACACAGGAAGTAGAGAGTGGTGCTCAGTCTAGTGGAGATGGGCAAAGAGAGTCTACTGGCTCAGATGAGAGTGGTACTCAGTCTAGTGGAGATTGGGAAGTAGATCCTGATGGGTCAAATGAGAGTGGTGCTCAATCAAGTGAAGATAGGCAAGAAACACAAGAAGAACAAGTTCAGGAGCTAAGGAGGAGCACAAGGGTGAAGAGAGATGCTTCCAACTGGGTAAACACGAGAGTGTACTACAATGCCCAGGCTGTGGAGCATCCTTCTCAAGCTTGTGTTCCTTTGCAGAGTTTCCAGACGAGCATACAGCCTTCACAGTAAGCTTGGATGAGAGCTATATTCCAAGGACATATGAAGAAGCTATGGCTTTAAAGGAGTGGAGAGATTCAGTTGCTGATGAGTCCGGAGCCATGATTAAGAATGAAACATGGTATGAGAGTGAGCTGCCTAAAGGGAAGAAGGCAGTGACTAGTAAATGGGTGTTCACAATCAAGTTTCATCCTGATGGAAGAATAGAGAGGCGCAAGTCTAGGTTGGTGGCAAGAGGATTTACTCAGACATATGGTGAGGACTATGTTGAGACCTTTGCTCCTGTGGCTAAACTTCATACTATCAGGATTGTATTATCTTTAGCTGTGAATCTTGAGTGGGATTTGTGGCAAATGGATGTGAAGAATGCATTCCTTCAAGGAGAGTTGGAAGATGAAGTATACATGCATCCACCACCAGGTCTTGAACATCTAGTAAAGAAGGGTAATGTGTTGAGGTTGAGGAAAGCTATCTATGGTCTCAAGCAGTCTCCAAGGGCGTGGTACAACAAGTTGAGTACTACACTGAATGGGAGAGGGTTCAGAAAATCAGAATTGGATCATACTCTCTTTACCTTAACCACCTCATCTGGTATTGTGGTGTTGCTTGTGTATGTGGATGATATCATCATCACAGGCAATGATAAGGAAGGCATCAAGGCTACAAAGGAGTATCTCAAGGCAAGCTTTGAGATTAAAGACTTGGGGGAAATGAAGTATTTTCTTGGGATTGAGATATGCAGATCAAAGGAAGGATTGTTTATGTCCCAAAGGAAGTATGTGATTGATCTCTTGAAGGGAGCAGATGCTTATGGAGGGAAGACAGCCAAGATGCCAATGGAGGATGGTTACAAGGTTCCACGTGAGGGGGAGATTGAGGATAGCAATCCGTTCCATGATCCTAAGCTATATAGGAAGCTAGTGGGGAAGTTGATTTATCTTACCATTACTAGACCTGATGTGTGTTTTGCGGTGAATCAAGTCAGTCAACACATGCAAGTTCCTAAGGAGCACCATTGGCAGATGGTGGAAAGGATCTTGATGTATCTGAATGGAACTACTGGTCTTGGAGTATGGATGGGATGTAACAAGAGTACTGAGGTTGTAGGATACTGTGATGCAGATTGGGCTGGAGACCGAGCAGACAGAAGATCAACCACCGGCTATTGTACATTCATTGGTGGTAACTTGGTCACTTGGAAGAGTAAGAAGCAGAAGGTAGTGTCTTGTTCCAGTGCTGAGGCTGAGTATAGAGCAATGCTGAAGCTTACAAATGAGCTAGTGTGGATAAGAGGGATTTTGAAGCATCTGGAGATTATTCAAGCAACGCCAATGACAATGCATTGTGATAATCAAGCAGCTATCCACATTGCATCTAATTCTGTGTTCCATGAGAGAACAAAGCACATTGAGGTTGATTGTCACAAGGTGAGGCAGATGATGATTCTTGGGGTGATTCTACCTTGCTATACTCGGAGTGAGGATCAGTTAGCAGATGTGTTCACAAAGGCAGCAAGGCAAAAGACAATGGAGTCCATACACATCAGGTTAGGACTCATTGATTTCTCGCCTAAGGGCTAGTCTATACACTCTCCTGATCATGTGATCTCTACTCTTTTTCCTCATTAAGGTTTTGTCCCAATGGGTTTCTTTAATGAGGTTTTAATGAGGGAGATCTCATGGTTCTTCCAAGCTTGACTTGTTCCACATGGTCAAGCTTGAGGGGGAGTGTTGAGATGAGAGAATAAAGAGATGGAGTCTTGGAGGTTCAGGGATTAGTTAGAGAAGAGAAGTGTTGAGGATGAGACAGTAACTCCAAAGTTACCACAGTAACTTTGGAAAGTTACCACAGTAACTCGAGATGAAAGTAACTGAGGTACTATTGAGAAGTTACCTTGCATCTATGAAGTCTGGAAAGGAGAAACTCGTACAGCAGTGAGGATAAGGCAAGAGGATAAGGTGAGAACATAGCTGGAAAGGGGAAACAACTTTACAGCCTGTCCAAGCATGTGAAGCCTCTCAGCCAAGTATTTCAAACCAGTGTGACAGCTAGCTTTGACTACACATGCTTGGAGTCTAATTTCGAAATCCTTTGTATCTCCATTTTACATATACATGTAAACCATCTTAGTAATCAATTAATGAGTTTTGAGTCTCTCTCTCTTAAGTCTCTCCCTTGTTCTTAATCTCCAATCTCTTTAATTCTCACATTAGGCTTAATCACTCTTTAAATCACAAAATCTAATATTGAGTTGAGATGGATCTTGTACAAAGATAGGGCAAGAGCTTTAGAGATTGCCTATCAAGAGTGATGAGGAGTCTAAAGGTGTCCAGAAGTGATCTGATGGATGTTCTAAGCAAGGTCAAAGTCTAGGAGAGACTTAGAAGAGTGTTGAGGAGCAAATGGGCGAGTGTGCAAAGATAGGGCGAGGCTGTACGGCCATGTACGGATATGTACGGACCGGTACGACCTGAGAGATCACAGTCCATTTGAGATGTTTTGAGATTGTGCAAAGTCCGGGACAAGATGTGCAAGCTTAGGGCGTGATCAGAACATGTCAAGGAGGCTTTGTGCAATCTTAGGGTGTTGGGAGAAGGCCCTGGTCGTTTGGAATCAAGAAGGCATCAAGAAGATGCTTTGTGGAGGCAAACAACCAATGGGAGCTTCCTTGTGTGTGATTGGCTAGTTCTGGTCTTGGACAGGCTGTCTCTTGCAGTAAAGAGAAGGGAGCCACGACCATGAACCTGGACAGATGCATGGGAAGATTAGGAGGAGCCTAAGGAGAGCCAATCACAAGCAAGGAGCCAGCTTGCCTTGGTTTGAATTAAAGTGAACAGCCAACCTTATCCTCACAACTCTTCAGATATTACAAGAAGACCATCTCATCTACACCATCCATTCACTCAAGTTAATATTATCCATTAGATTTAGGTTTCAGATTGTGTAAACCTATTGAGCTTATAAATAAGCATGTAAATGGCGATTTGGAGCCTTAAGGGAGTAAGGGGGATTTCCCCTCTCCACTTCTTGGAAATAAGAAAATGTGTTCTTGAATCAGATTCCCTTAATCTACCCCTTTCTTAGTCTCTAATCTTCTAATCTCTCAAAGTCTCTTGTTTCTGATTTAAGTAAACACTCTCATCAATCTCTCTTTCTAAATCACCTAGAGCAAGCTCTCATCTTTCTCCATTGGAGTTTATACACACACAAACACAACTAGAGAAGAGAACTCTACAAATCTCACATGGTATCAGAGCCAGGTTCATCAGAACCTGAGCTGTAGCTTCCGCAAATCACTTGCTCTCACCTCAGCTCAAATCCAATCTGCACTTGAACAAGACACCACCTTCTGCTTCTTACTCTTCCAAGTAACCAAGTTGCCTCCAATGAATGTGCAATAGCCTGTGGTTGATCTCCTGTCTGCTCTATCACCAGCCCAATCCGCATCACAATATCCAACCACTTCAGTGCTCCCATTGCAACCCATCCATACTCCTTGATCAGGTGAGCCGTTGAGATACATCAAGATTCTCTCCACCATACGCCAATGATGCTCCTTAGGCACGTGCATGTGTTGACTCACCTGATTCACAGCAAAACAAATGTCAGGCCTAGTTATGGTAAGGTAAATCAATTTGCCAACTAACTTTCTATAGAGTTTAGGATCCTGATAAGGTTTGCTGTCTTCAATCTCCCCCTCTCGTGGGACTTTGTAGCCATCCTCCATAGGCATCCTTGCTGTCTTGCCTCCATAAGCACGTGCACCTTTCAAAAGATCAAGTGTGTACTTTCTTTGGGACATGAACAAACCTTCCTTGGATCTACATATCTCAATTCCAAGAAAGTATTTCATTTCTCCCAAGTCTTTAATTTCAAACATGGATTTACGGAACTCCTTGGTTGCTATGATACCTTCCTTATCACTTCCTGTGATAATGATATCATCAACATACACAAGGAGTGCAATCATACCTGAGGGAGTGGTGAGAGTGAAGAGGGTGTGGTCTAGTTCAGACTTCTTGAAGCCTCGGCCATTCAGAGTAGTACTCAGCTTGTTGTACCAAGCTCTTGGTGATTGCTTCAGTCCAGAGATAGCTTTCTTCAGTCTCAACACATTCCCTCTCTTCACTAAGTGTTCCAAGCCTGGAGGTGGATGCATATACACTTCATCCTCCAGCTCTCCTTGTAGAAATGCATTCTTCACATCCATTTGCCATAAGCCCCATCCAAGGTTCACAGCTAAGCTTAAGACAATCCGGATTGTGTGTAGTTTAGCTACTGGGGCAAAGGTCTCAATGTAATCTTCTCCATAAGTTTGAGTAAAGCCTCTTACAACCAATCTTGACTTCTTCCTCTCCACCTTTCCATCAGCCTTATACTTGATTGTGAAGATCCATCTACTAGTCACAGCCTTCTTCCCTTTTGGTAACTCACTCTCATACCATGTATCATTCTTGATCATAGCTCCTGCCTCAGCTCCAACTGATTCCTTCCATTCTTTATCCATCATTGCCTCTTCATAGTGATATGATCATGGACCAGCTCGTTGATAAAGATGGAGAAGGAGAGACTGAAGATACACTAGCTGAAGAAGAAGATGTCCTAGCCATCCCCACAGGTCCCAAAACTCGTGCAATGACAAGAAGACTCAAGGAAGCTGTTGGAAACATACTGAAGATCTCTAAGGAGCAAGAAGACTGTCTTGGTAGAAGCTTGAGCCACCAAGACACACGCATCACCATTCAGGTGATCCTATCATCAAGCTGATCATCATCTAGGCAAGTGGCTTGGTATACTCTTTTTCCCTTGATTAGTTTTGTCCCAATGGGTTTTCTAATCAAGGTTTTTAATAAGGTATCAAGTTCACTTACACATTCCTAGTTGATGTATCTTGGATGCAACTCGGCCTAAGGCACCTTGGACCGACTTCATCATCTATCTTATATTATGTTTTACTCTAAGTGTTATGTTATTACTTTGAAACCGTGTGGAGCCTTCTCCTTTATGTTTTCTTATGTTTTCGAGACCTTGTGCATGTACAAGGATCTCTCTATTTAAGTGTATCACAAACCCTCATTCGAATAGAAAGTTATCTTTTGTTTAAAACCTTTTTGGTGTCTTCTCTCTTGCTTTGCGAGTTGTTGAAGTGTCTGGTGTGTAATATCCAGTCTGCTGGTGTGTAGTATCCAGTGTTAAGGGCCTTAGTTTGGTGTGTCATATCCGATCTATAGCCTAGGAGTATCAAGGAGCCTTTCCGCAGCCTCTTGTGTCACCAATCGATCCACAAACCTTGATAAACTTGAGTCCTTGACTCGTTTATGCAAGGATCTATCCCGATCCATCCAGAGACGCATCCTAGGAGTTCATCAAGTGGTATCAGAGCACTCTGGAAGGGGAGTTTCGATTTCTCTTTTGATTGTTCATAAGATCTACTCTTTATCGTTTTATATCATTGATCATTTGGGATTTGCGTGTTGTTTCTCACTCGATCTGATTAGTATGATTGATAGGATTGATAGATCTATTGTTTCGTGGTTCAATATTGATAGATCTGAGGATTCTGATCAAGTTTTTGAACAAAACTTTTCACATTCTTGTCGATTACGTTACTAGTTTGCTTGATCCGAAAGTCCCGTGTGTTCTTGTGATTCGATCTGTTACTAGAACCGTAGATCAAGTTTGGTTTAATCTCAAATCATCACCTGTTGAATCTCGAATCCTTTTCTGATAAATCTGAGTTGATTGTTTCAATAAAATCGATTTGAATTCCTTACTTGTTGAACACGGTATTGATTTGCCGCGTTGCTTGAGATTTGTTTGATTGTTTCCGATTGTTTCTTTCATTGAATCTCGAATCTTAAATCAAATTGCCCGTGGAACTACTTACTTGTTTCAGTCTTTTGTGTGTAACAGAAAACAATGGGAACTGAAGAAGATGATGCAACGTATATGAGAAGAAACAAACTCCTACAAGAAGCTATCACCAAACAAGTAATGGAAGACTTGGTAAAGTTGCTAGATGAGAGATACGATCAGAGAGCCCCTGGTAGACAAGACCAAACGACTGATCATCAGCAAGCACCTAGGAGGAATGGACGTGAACGACAAGAGCATGCTGGTTCACAAGAAACTGATAACTTTTATGAAAGAGATAGGGCACGGCACAGCTCGGCTTCTAGACATAGCTCTTCCTCTAGACACAGCAGTAGAAGATCTAGACGTGACCATGAAGGGCGTAGGTATCAAAGAGATGAGCTTGCTGGAGTTAAGATCAAGATACCTCCTTTCCATGGCAAAGCCGATCCTGATGCTTATCTAGAATGGGAGAAGAAGATTGATCTAGTCTTCAATTGTCGGCGTTATTCAGAAGCTAAGAAGATTCAAATTGCTGTTACTGAGTTCTATGATTATGCTTTGAGTTGGTGGGATCAACTAGTCACCAATAGAAGGCGCAATGGGGAATTTCCTGTTGAAACTTGGGCAGAAATGAAGGCTCTCATGCGCAAGAGATTTGTGCCTAGCCATTACCACCGGGATATCCATCAGAAGCTAAGAAAACTCACGCAAGGCTCACGGACAGTCAAAGAATACTATCAGGAGATGGAGTTGTTGATGTTAAGAGCTTGCATATCTGAGGATAGAGAAGCTACTATGGCACGGTTTCTTGGAGGACTCAACCGTGAGATACAAGACAATGTGGAGATGCAGCACTACTTGGAGATGGAGGAGATGCTACACAAGCCATTCTAGTGGAACAACAAGTAAAGAGAAAGGTTCACTCTCGGGGCAACTATGGAACTAAGTATCAAGGTGCTAAGGAAGATAAGCCAAGTCACCAGAAGAGAGCAAGTCATATCAAAAGGATGAGGACAAACCTACTAGTCTTTCAGCAAGGATAAAGGAAAAGCTGAAGCCTCTACTACAAGATCAAGAGATGTTAAATGTTTTAAGTGCCAAGGAAGAGGACACTACGCTAGTGAGTGCACCAACAAACGTGTGATGATCCTACATGACAATGGAGAATATGAGTTTACTGAGGAGGAGACAGAGGCCGAAGAAGA